>NW_007378824.1:0-82811 GCF_000475195.1 Diaphorina citri
CGCCCCGGGCGGGAATCGAACCCGCGGCCTAGCGCTTACAAGGCAGACGCACTACCAACTAAGCTAACAAGGCTGGCATTAAAAAGTTTATTATTCCTCAAAGGAATAAGTTTGTAAGAAATAAAACACTGATGATAGCGTAACAGCCGAAATGGATCCATGTGTCGTTAAATTAAAATATACGTAAAACATAAAGCCAAGTGTTCTTACTTACCCAAAAACCATTTTTAGTCTATTATTCCTATTTAACATTTCTGATGCTGTCTGTTTCAGGTTTGATTCGGTGTATTGCTGTGTCGTCCAGTGGTTCTTGGATAGCTATCGGTCAAGCCTCTGGTGTTCTCACTCTACTGGATTTAAGAACAGGTATGTATTCAACATATTGTTTCATAACAAATTTTCATCAGTAAATGGTGTCTTCAAATTACATTGATCCCAAGGGCAGGGACAACCTAGGCCCTTGACAAATGGAGTGTGCCTAAAGGCATGTGATGTGTCCCAAATTCCAATCCACTCGATCCCATGAAAAACTCAAATCATACATAGTTATTGGTGAATATCTGCCTCGATAACGTAGTTGTTAAGCGTCTCGTTTGATAAGTAAAGGATTCAGGTTCGAACCCTAACCGAGGCGTAGGATTCCATGGTATTTTGATAATTTCACTATAACACACCAGCCTAGTTAGGTTGCAAGGTAGTGCGTCTACCTTGTAAGCGCTAGGTCGTGGGTTCGATTTCCGCCTGGGGCGGATTTTATCCTGAACGGATAATGTTCGTTCTCGGAACGACTGGCTTTCTTCCGTCCTGTCTTCCTTCTCTCTTCGCTTTCGGGACGATAAGACCTTATCAGCTACAGTTCTCTTTATCAAACCTCTTAGCGGACAATAAATGGCCTTAGTCTTAGTAGCGGGAGCTGAAAACAAAACCAACACAGGAAAACGTCAGAATGAAGCTCTCTAGAAGTATGTTGACATGAACCAAATGACATAGCGGTCTTGAATTCTTGATTCGTGCCATGTTCAGTGTTGGTTCGGTATTTGATGATTAACTTATGTCTCCACAATACTGCAAAGCAGGGGTGGAAGATTTTAACACCTAGGTCTACAGTGTCATTTTGAAAGGTACTTTATATAAGGTGTGTTCTCGCAGGTACAAGTTTAGCGTCGTGGAAGGGTCATGAAGGGGAGATCCTTCAGTTGGTAACCGCTGACGATGGCACTCTAATATCTTCCTCTCTCGATCAGACCATATCTGCGTGGCATACTAATGATGGCAGTCTAAAGTGCAATATACAAGGCCCTACGGAACCTGTGCACTAGGTGTATTTTCCTTTTGGGAAATTGACCACTGCTCCAATGTAAGTGACTGAGATTGTGGTGAGCTTGGACAAGGTGAGACAGGATATTGTTTCTACAGTTTGGCATGGGAGCGGCAACTTAAAAACAAGGATGGTTTACCAACCTTGCCTTGCCCAACCCGGTACATAACCACAACCTGAAGCTGAGTTTCCAGTGGTCAGTTTCCCAAAAGCAAAATACACCTACATATGCTTTAAGCACCAAATGAAGTAAGAGACTTCATGAGACTGTAAACCCCGGAGTACATTTGGCATGCAAACATCCAGTAATCACCCAACTAGACTTCAAGAGGAAGGTATTGGAAGGAAGGTACACCCATGTGCCCCCCCCCCCTTCTCTGGAATACCAAAAATTCATAATTTAGCCCTAAACTCCCAGTAGAAAACAGGGTCTCCACTCCAAATTTTTAAAAATCACTAGATTCAAGAAAAAGAAATCACTAGATTTTTAAATTGTCCCAAATGGTAGTTTATTCGTGGTTTTTGAGGGTAGAAGTCTCATATAATATTTTTTATAGTGAAAAATCCTCTATAGACACAGTTGGTTGGTTCAGCTTGCTTGACATGAAAAAGGTCCTGGGTTAGATTCCCATCACCAAAAAAAGGGACTTCTATTTCAATTGCTAATAGGTACTTATGTAGACAGGTTACAGATGCAAAATTTCTGGTTACTTAAACTTAAAAGTCTAATGACCTTGACAGTTAATATTCAGTGACAAACTTTCTTTAAGGTTTTACTGGCAGGATTCTCATTTGGTGAGCTTTTCTATCCAACTGGATGAGAGAGCTAATAAATTGAGAATCCTACCATTAAACCCTATCAAACAAAACTATGCCAGTTACAGTTCCCTCTAACAAACCTCTAGCTAGGAAGAAGAGAGAGAAAAAAAATAGGACTATTATTCCATACAATCCAAAAGGTAAAATGTACTTTCACAAAGTTACATAGGTAGTAAAAAAAAAAAGATGTTTGAAGGGCATTGTAACTGCTAAGGTCTTATCATCCCGAAATCGAAGAGAGAGGAAAGACAGAATAGGAGAAAGCTAACCGTTTCTTCAATCAAGTTTTTAAAACCCTGGCAAAATTAGCAAAATATAAGCCGGGAAATCTTACCTTCTGTCCCGGGAACCAGAGCGGGATCTACGCACAGGAGAGCGGGAGTCAGATCTGGAGCGTGGAGTACGAGACCTGCGTCTGGGAGAACGAGATCGTCTGTCATGGGGAAAACAAAACACACAACACCATTAGGTACAAAGCAACAGTAAATAGAACCATATGAGACATTTGACTCTGAGGGAGAAAGTTATATAAAACTTTGAGTAGAATGCCAGTCCTACCATCCTTACACCTGAGCAAAAAAAAAAAATGTATTTAGTAGTACAAGGCAGCTGATGTACACACTTCAAATGTGTAGACTTGGCTTGTAGAGCTAGAAGCAGAAGTCCAACCTTATTATTATTATCATCATTATTTATTATTTTGTCAGGAGCACTAGACAAAAGTGTATAATTCGGCTGTCTAGCTGTCTAGTACTGCTTTGATAATTTTCACTTTTGAGCTCCTGGTACTAAATTGTATAAGATCTAACCACTTGGGGGTGAAAAGGGGTTTTTGTATTCAACACAAATCAAAAACAATATCAAAACATGAGCAAGGCAAAACCATTAGATGACAAAATGATATTGTATTACTGTCAATACCCAGGGCCACACTCTGATTAAATTTCATCAATTTCCTAATCCATCTGTTTTAAACAATTTGGTAATTTGAGATTAAATTCAATTCAAAAAATAATCTGTCCAATGTTTGTATTGAAATGAACTTATTTATCTGTTTGATCCAACAGGAAGTGTGGCCCTTGTGCTTGATAAAAGGGGTATAGACATTTTTAATGGCTTGATGAAATGTTTAGATTTTCCAATCAAAAAGACCTGATCTGAGGGTTATCCCTCACATGCTCTAAGATTTTCCACATTAACAATATGAGGGCAGAATGTAATAAAATATGGGGAGGTTAATTTAAATGGTCATTTTCATTCCCAGAGACAAGCAAAACATATGCCAACATAAATCTAGGTATATGTAATAGCAAAATGTAAAATCATTTAATAACTCTGAATAAGTATTGGATGCAATGAATTATATTGACAGAAATCTGGGACTAAAATAACCTTACAATCAGTGGTATTTGGTCGGTTTCTGACGTTAGGTCAAGTTAAAATCTCTTGCTGAGGAACCATTCTATGTTTTTTTATGTCTCTACACAGGGCTTTTTTTGCAACTCTGGTGTAACTATATTTAAAAACAATCGACCTTTTGTAAATTCAAAATGCACATTAAGGAAAGGCAAAACTAAAAGAAACACAGGGGAAGATGACTTGAATATGTTTTACAAGTATTGAATTGGGGCGTGGTCAGGTTTTGAATCCAATATGCACCCAATGGGACCAGGGTCCTTACTGGAATGCTGAATTCTTCACGTAAAGGTAGTGCAACTCTGTAGGTACTTAAAAATAATCAACCTTTTGAAAATTCAAAATGCACATTAAGAAAAGGCAAAAGTAAAAGAAACACAGGGGAAGATGACTTGAATATGTTTTACAAGTATTGAATTGGGGTGTGGTCAGGTTTTGAATCCAATATGCACCCAATGGGACCAGGGTCCTTACTGGAATGCTGAATTCTTCACGTAAAGGTAGGGCATATGAGGTATTTTTAGGTGATAGTCGTACTTTTAGGTGATTTATATTGACAGAAATCTGGACTAAAATAACCTTACAATCAGTGGTATTTGGTCAGTTTCTGACAATCGCTGTCGTAGAAATCATCAAAAGAAAGAAAAGGGGTTTTTGCCTTCGACCTTAAAATTCCATTATTTCTTAAGAAGGCCTTGGAATTTTCCTCATATTCCCTAAAAATCCATTACTGACCCGAGGTTTCTGACAATCGCTGTCGTAGAAATCATCAAAAGAAAGAAAAGGGGTTTTTTGCCTTCGACCTTAAAATTCCATTATTTCTTAAGAAGGCCTTGGAATTTTCCTCATATTCCCTAAAAATCCATTACTGACCCGAATGGATCTGTCCTGAAGACTTTACCAGTGCATGGGCAATATGTAACATTTTATAACACTGGTATTCTGAGATATAATATGGCATAAAAATGTACCTTAATAATCTTTAGTCTGAGATATATTATCCCATAGGACATACAGTGTTCAAAAACTATATCCACCCATGTCTCCTAGTTCAGTCGAGTTAGTTTTTTCATCATCATCTTGTCTTCATCATCATCTTTCTAGCTTGGGGTATCTGTATGTAACATTTTACAACACTGGTATTCTGAGATATATTATGGCATAAAAATGTACCTTAATAATCTTTAGTCTGAGATATGTTATCCCATAGGACATACAGTGTTCAGAAACTATATCCACCCATGTCTCCTAGTTCAGTCGGGTTAGTTTTTTCATCATCATCTTGTCTTCATCATCATCATCTTTCTAGCTTGGGGTATTTCAAGTCCGGGTCTACAACTCTATGTTGACATTAAGGTTGACTTCTACGCAAGCGCAGAGGCCAAAGTTGACTCGTGGTTAACAGAGACTGTATCATCTTCTCAGTAGCCAATACCCCAATATTGTCAAAAGACATTAATTTAGGTTACTCCAAAACAAAGGACTATCTTCCCTTCAGTGTATTTCTCTAGTCTTTTGGTACATCTAGCACCGAAAATATTGAGATTTCGAAAAATCTCATGATAGTGTACTCAGCATGAGATTAAGTAGGTAGGTACCTTACTTAGATAAAACAAAGGACTATCTTCCCTTCAGTGTATTTCTCTAGTCTTTTGGTACGTCTAGCACCGAAAATATTGAGATTTCGAAAAATCTCATGATAACGTACTCAGCATGAGATTAAGTAGGTAGGTACCTTACTTAGACTATGGAAAAGCCCATTTTTTATCTGATGGAAAAATCCATCAGTTGGGTCAAATCTGGTAACCAATTTTCGAGCTACTTTTACAAGGCTAAATTACTTCTTTTTAAATTACATTTGATCAATTTTTTCCTACTACCTAATTATGTAAGAGAACTTGGAAAAGACAAGAGTTACAGTACCTGTCAAACAAAACTAACTTCACATGTATTACAATGTAGGTACGTGGAAATACAAACTAAACCAGGAAATGACACGAAACTTATGAAAATTATTTATATGTACAAGAATTCCAAATACTTAATTAGATTTAAGAAAAACACATTACCTAGGTATTGAACTTTTTCCTATTTTGTCTTTAATATGCCTATCCATCCTAACAATTATTTGTTTACTAGCTGTTCGCCACGGAAAAATGTTTTCGGGAGTCGAACCCTGAAAACAGTGTAATTTGTAGTTTTTACACTAGGGGTATTTTTTTGTCCAAATCCAATGAATCCATCGAATCTAGATCTATTTTGACAAAAGAAGAGAAAAAAGTACCCCTAGGTAAGTAGGTACTACTGACTTATGAAAAATAAAACCGAAAGAAAAAATAAATAATAATAATAGATAAAGATTTTTCAGGAAAAAAATGGCGAAAGAACCTCCCCATACTGACGAGAAGCATGGTCCAACCTGAATGCCCTCCTCGGATACAAAACTTTACAGCATAACTACCAAGGTACGAAGTAATAAATGGTAGAGAAAATTTTCTCCCACCTACAACATTGCTTTTGAACTGAAAAAGTAGCATCGTATACAAAGCTCCTTAGAGCATCGTACAGAAAGCTCCAAAGCTTAAAGTTCTAGCGCATGCGCAGGGGAAATTTCCCCCACTTGATTCTGATTTAAACTCCTCCCCCTTCTGAACTTTTCAGTGTGCTGACAAAGTTATCTTCCGGGGGTGGGCATTCGGGTGGGGACTATGCTTCTCGACGGTCTGGTAGCTTAAAAAAAAATTCGCGCAATTTTTTTCTTGAAATTTTTGTCAAATTTTTTTCCTCTTTTTTTATACCTATTTATTTTTTCTTCTTGTTAGTATTTATTTTTTTTATTAATATTTTTTTTATTATTATTAATATTTATTAGAGTATTTATTTTTAATTTCTTTTGAACTTAGAAATTATATGTATGATTTTGTAAGAAAAAAAAAATCTTCATATACAAAGATAATTTTTTTTATAGCAAAAAAAAAGTCCTAAATTAAAACCTAATGTATGTATACCTACTATATCTTATTAAATAAAATGAAAATGTCCATTGCATATTACATTTCTCAGTAGTTCTTGGCTTGAGCTTGGTGATTCTTTACAGGTACCTAGTACAATTATTCTAGGGGGAGATGGAAATGGTATAAACTTTCCAAAAACTAAAGGGACAAAGAAAATGGAGTAACGTCTAAAGAACCATATCGTACCTACCTACTTATAAAACAAAATAATAAAAACACAATAAAGTTCAGGTATCAAAACTTGAACAACAACAATAATTATAATGGGGTCTTGGGCTGGTTGGACAATATCATCTGAAAGAGATGGGTCCAAGGGTTGCTGATGGAACAGTATTTGCTATTTCACGAGAATCACAAGTCACAAGGCTTGAGATTGAGATACCATGCAATATTGCAATAGTCACAGTGCAATAGTCCTAAACAAAAATGAACGCGGCACACAAGGGATTAAGAAGAGACCGCCTTAACATGCCTGAGCTTCAGCACACATTCTTTCTAGATATTTCAAGGGGGAAAAAACACTGGTCCAAGCTTGGAATTCGGAAGGATCAAAAAATAGGAAATATCAACAATGTATAACACCTGTGGGACACGGATACTTGATTTTCGGCGTCAAAAATAGATTTTCTTTACATCACAAACATACCTACGCGCGTTTTCTATCGAAATTTTTGAATATGAAATGAAGTTTCCGCTAAGGTTATCGGTAATTTATACGAACTTGATTGTTGACTTAACTCAGAGCATCTATTGACTGTTTGAATCAAAACGGTAAATCAATCGATAGAATACGTCACTATTGTCGCTCGATAGACCGTCATAGATCATCTTTCCATTTTTAAAATTTCAAAGTAAGTATGTACATACTTACGTATTGTAAGTAGTCAGAACCTATTATTAGGTAAATAGGTAACGGTGATCTAGAATTGATAATCTAGATATCTATCTGGTTGATGAGAGGCATAAGTAGATGTCTAGGTACTCATCTCTCATCTCACATCTGATACGAGATAGATAGATACGTTATGATGAACTTTCAGACAAATTCTTAGAAGAAGACAAGTGACATGACAGCCAAATTGGTCAAAAAGTTAGACCAGTGGTTCTCAATCTTTTTTGAGGTCTCCCTCCAAGTTAGATACGTGCACAACTGCAGGTATGAGTAGGTTGTAGGTTATTTAAATTGGACATTCTAGAAATCTAGACAAAGAACAGATGGGGTATCTATATCTGGTTGATGAGAGGCATAAGTAGATGTCTAGGTACTCATCTCACATCTGATACGAGATAGATAGATACGTTATGATGAACTTTCAGACAAATTCTTAGAAGAAGAGAAGTGACATGACAGCCAAATTGGTCAAAAAGCTAGATCAGTGGTTCTCAATCTTTTTTGAGGTCTCCCTCCAAATGAGGCCAAAGATCTCTCTGTTTTGTATAATCCGCGAGGTAAAACACGTACCTAGTCAGAAAACAGGTGAGAGTTAGGTAGAACACGAAATTGGTTAATAGAAAAGCAACAGGCTAGACTCACGTTCAGCATTGACTATTGAAGTGGTGCCTGATAATTTTATTATTCCGATATTCCTAGAGTTTCATCATTTTCGGGATATCTTAATCTTTTTTCCTTATCTTAGCTTGGAATTTGAAATCTTGATTTTCCTTTGCTTCGGCCGCTAGTTGTAATAAGGCAGATAATACTGTCTCTTTTTCAAATTGGATTTAGGCTCTAGGGACCTGAAAACGTGTTTTAGTACTAAAATCTGACCATCGAAAATTTGACCCGATTACATTACTTTCCTTCCTATAGGATAAGGAAAGTAAAAATGAATCTTGAGTGGAGGTATTTGAAACCGCAAGACTCTGAAACACAGATATTTTGAATAAGGTAAGTGATGTACATGAATTTATTGTTCCTGGGGCCTCCCTACTTGTTGCGTATGTAGGTAAATTCATATTGGTAATTGAGGTTGGAACCTGAGATCATTTGCTCAAATTTGTTTGGAAAAGTATAGAAAATAGTGTAATAACCTAAAAAATATTTTCTCTCTGTGTTTGCCCAAACAAATATTTGCCTCAAATATTCCAAGTATAATATAGTCCCAAGTCACCAAGTAGAAAATATAAATTTATTTGTTTCTATTTTTCTGCATTTGTTTTCACAGAGCAAACATGTTATTATTATTTTGTCAGGGGCACTACACAAAAGTGTATAATTCGGCTGTCTAGTACTGCTTTGATAATTTTCACTTTTGGGCTCCTGATACTAACTTGTATAAGATCTAACCACTTGGGGGTGAAAAGGGGTTTTTGTATTCAACACAAATCAAAAACATATCAAAACATGAGCAAGGCAAAACCATTAGATGACAAAATGATATTGTATTACTGTCAATACCCATGGCCACACTCTGATAAAATTTAGACAATTTCCTATAGAGCTAGAAGCAGAAGTCCAACCTTATTAATGATTATTATTTATTATTATTATTTTGTCAGGGGCACTAGACAAAAGTGTATATTTCGGCTGTCTAGTACTGCTTTGATAATTTTCACTTTTGGGCTCCTGGTACTAAATTGTATAAGATCTAACCACTTGGGGGTGAAAAGGGGTTTTTGTATTCAACACAAATCAAAAACAATATCAAAACATGAGCAAGGCAAAACCATTAGATGACAAAATGATATTGTATTACTGTCAATACCCAGGGCCACACTCTGATTAAATTTCATCAATTTCCTAATCCGTTTTAAACAATTTGGTAATTTGAGATTAAATTCAATTAAAAAAAAAAAATAATTTGTCCAATGTTTGTATTGAAATGAACTTATTAATCTGTTTGATCCAACAGGAAGTGTGGCCCTTGTGCTTGATAAAAGGGGTATAGACATTTTCAATGGCTTGATGAAATGTTTAGATTTTCCAATCAAAAAGACCTGATAACACAAGTAGGACTGAAGTCCCTTTACCCAAGCAGTAGGCAACTACTATTATTTTTGTGGTCAAATTTTCAAACAATATTCAGGATAAAATTCCATACTTCGGCTTGAATTAAACCCACGCCCTCCTGATTACCAAGCGAACGTTTTGACTACACCACCGACGAAGGCTAGTAAGGAATTTCGTTTTACACAAATATCTGTTTTAAACAATTTGGTAATTTGAGATTAAATTCAATTCAAAAAATAATCTGTCCAATGTTTGTATTGAAATGAACTTATTTATCTGTTTGATCCAACAGGAAGTGTGGCCCTTGTGCTTGATAAAAGGGGTATAGACATTTTTAATGGCTTGATGAAATGTTTAGATTTTCCAATCAAAAAGACCTGATCTGAGGGTTATCCCTCACATGCTCTAAGATTTTCCACATTAACAATATGAGGGCAGAATGTAATAAAATATGGGGAGGTTAATTTAAATGGTCATTTTCATTCCCAGAGACAAGCAAAACATATGCCAACATAAATCTATATGTAATAGAAAAGGGTGAAATGAAAACAAAAGTATCTCTTGATTAATCTGGACGTTTATTATAATAATGAGAACAATTTTAGTATCAAATGAAACATGAAAAAAACTTAAAATTAAATTTACTCATCTACCTGCCTAGAGGAGTGAGGTCTGGGGCCACAAAGTGAGTTTAAACTCCGTTTAAGTTTTGAGCTCGGTTTAAGCAATCTGATTGGCTGGAATTTTTAAAAATCACCTTGATTTTTTTTCTATTAAACGAGAGTTAAACTGAGTTTAAACTCGCTTTGTGGTCCCCGACTTTAAAGGACAAATCAAGGTGGCAAATACATTTCTACAGAATTTGACCATTTAAAATAAGGTATATTGTTTGGGTAAAATGTATACAGGGATGTTAGGTCAAGTTAAAATCTCTTGCTGAGGAACCATTCTATGTTTTTTTATGTCTCTACACAGGGCTTTTTTTGCAACTCTGAAATTTCAAAATAAAAAGGTAAAAATCCCATTTTTAGGTTTTAAAAAAGAAGATAAATGAAAACTAACCATTCTGCACTAAATGCTGTAAAGAGATGAAGTTAGGGTGGGTGCGACACAAAGTTATTTAATTACAAGGAAAGTTGATTTTGGTAGTAGACCCATGGTCACGCAGAGAATCTGTTGGTATTGTGTCGAGTTGGTGGTAGGGGAAGATAGGAGAGTGGGTGTGAAGGTAGGGGGAGGTGATGCTAGCATTCCCTCAAGGACTGATGTTAGATGTCGGAACACGATGTAAACTTCTGCGGAGATGTTGAAGATCAGTAGGGTTTCACCGCTGAAGGTGCATGGTTGTTGGCAGGGGTTTGTAGCAGATGTGAAGGTAGGGTGGTGTTGTAGAAGTTTTTATCACTGCCCCACAGTTTTTTTTTCCATTTTTATTTCAAGCCTTTTGCTTATCAGACAGAGCCTTTTAAACATGCTCATTAATGTTTTTTATTTTCTAACCTTTTACACCTCAAAAGATGATTTCATTGAAACAAACATGGTGAGGTGTTCTAACAATCTAACTCCTCATCCTATTTCTACTAGGTATCTCAAAAAAGGTTGAATAACCACAAAGTTTGATTTGATTCTAGACTTCTCCCTTCTACATTGGTACCAATTTTGATCTCATATCTTCATTAATGTTTTTTTATTTTCTAACCTTTTACACCTCAAAAGATGATTTCATTGAAACAACCATGGTGAGGTGTTCTAACAATCTAACTCCTCATCCTATTTCTACTATCTCAAAAAAGGTTGAATAACCACAAAGTTTGATTTGATTCTAGACTTCTCCCTTCTACATTGGTACCAATTTTGATCTCATATCTCATCTAGATTTCAGTCTACTCAAACCAATTTGGAATGCTAAATTTGATGAGAAGTTGGCTGTAGGGCTGGCCGAGGTGAGATGGTTGGATTTATTTTCAGGTGAGGGGAGAAGAGAAGAAGCATTGCAGAGATGGTGTTGCTAGCGATGGTAGAAGATGTAGTAGTTTACATTAGTACCAATTTTGATCTCATATCTCATCTAGATTTCAGTCTCCAATTTGGAATGCTAAATTTGATGAGAAGTTGGCTGTAGGGCTGGCCGAGGTAAGATGGTTGGATTTATTTTCAGGTGAGGGGAGAAGAGAAGAAGCATTGCAGAGATGGTGTTGCTAGCGATGGTAGAAGATGTAGTAGTGTAGATATTACATCAAGTAAACCCCTGCAAATTGTTTCAACATAAACTTGGTTAGAATTGTGCTGAATCAGACCACTCATAAAATAGCTGTCAGTTATAAAATGAAATATTCTCTTTCTTCAATAATTTCTAGTTTAACTAATAAAATACTACTAGTAAAAATATACTCCTGTCACAGATTTTAGTAAAGGATTCAATATAAATGGATTTTCTGGATAGGTACCATTCCCACCTAAAGAGGTGAATAAATACCTACTGTTTAATTCCTACCTCCTCTGATGTATTAACTTTTTATTTTAATCTTCTTCTAATACCTACTCGTAATGGTAAATGAAATTGTTTTTCTTGCACATGTTTCATACCTAGATTAGTTTCCTTGATTTACATGGTAATACTACATTTCTTCTAATTTCTTCCATTGGATATATTTACAGGTGAAATTTTCTTTCTTAATGGGTATATGTAATAGCAAAATGTAAAATCATTTAATAACTCTGAATAAGTATTGGATGCAATGAATTGCTCAATACCAAACAAATTTCAAATTCAGTACCTACATAGTATGTGTGGCCATGGATGTAAGTGTAAGCCGTCTTTTACTCATTTGTCCAATATACACAACCAGATTAATCAGATTTGTCTATTACACAACAACCAAAACTCACAACACAGAATGCTTTGGACGGGGCAAGAACTTCAAAGAAATCCTCTATCACAAACAGATTGACATGCATAAAGCTGTAAAGTCAACGAAATTGTTGAAACAGTCTCCAATTTCAGCTGATTAGTTACCAGAAGACATTGTAGCTAGCTTCATCACTGTCAGCAGCAACAACAATAACATCAACAACTGATCAGTTCCCTTGTAAAACTCGAGAAAGTGGAAGAAACTCGAGCCGGGTGTGATGTGTGAAATAACAATGTAGTCAAATTCAAACAAGAACAAAACGCTGTGGAATTGTACAAATAACGAATTGTGTAAATACCTACTGTTCTTTATCCATGTAAATGTACATTGTACATCAATTAATTATGCCAAAATTGAAAAACTCGACAATTTCGACAAAGTGGAAGAAACTCGAGCCGGGTGTGATGTGTGAAATAACAATGTAGTCAAATTCAAACAAGAACAAAACGCTGTGAAATTGTACAAATAACGAATTGTGTAAATACCTACTGTTCTTTATCCATGTAAATGTACATTGTACATCAATTAATTATGCCAAAATTGCCAAATAAACTGACAAAAATGTATTGGATGCATCAAGCTCTTTGTTACCATAACTCTTCTTATCTTCCATTGAACTCATTGGAAACTCACTTTTTTTTGCTCACCTTTTTTTTATTATTATTTTTTAAGAGGTTTGACAGAGGGAACTGTAACTGACAGAGAAAGCCAGCCGTTCCGAGAACGAACATTATCCCATCAGGATAAGGCGGGAATCGAACCCGCGGCCTAGCGCTTACAAGGCAGACGCACTACCGACTAAGCTAACTAGGCTGGCCTTTGCTCACCTTAGGTTATTCCAAAGAGCGTACACGTTTTATCAATGGTCATAAAATTAATTCCCTGTCAAGTTCTCTTATCGAATTCGCATGCATATGTTGCATTGACCATGTTCATGTGAATAGGAGTAGTGTTGTATTCGACCTTTGTCAAGAGGGTATAGCGTACACGTTTTATCAATGGTCATAAAATTAATTCCCTGTCAAGTTCTCTTATCGAATTTGCATGCATATGTTGCATTGACCATGTTCATGTGAATAGGAGTAGTGTTGTATTCGACCTTTGTCAAGAGGGTATACCTCTGACATACCCTTTCTGTGTTTGACCTCAGTCACACTTCCCTGTCTCATCCTTTGTTATCTGGACATATATTGTAGGTACTTGACGCATTGCGAAAACATTGCCACCACCCACATATTCGACATGTACCTACATAATCTATATACATACCTATACACCTCAGTCACACTTCCCTGTCTCATCCTTTGTTATCTGGACATACTCGTATATTGTAGGTACTTGACGCATTGCGAAAACATTGCCACCACCCACATATACGACATGTACCTACATAATCTATATACATACCTATACCTACTACGTACATGACAAAATTTCCAGGTAGAAAAATCAATACCTAATGTTTTGAAACTTGAAAAAAAAAAAAAAATCTCAGTTCTCAGTGAGAAAACAAAATATTGAAGTATAGCACATCACTAGGATCAAATACGTATACATGCATAGATACCTACCTACATAACGTAAGTAGGTACCTATAGGTTATAGTGATTTGTAACTTACCTCGATTCGTCGTCTTCTATTTTATTCGGGGTACACAAAACTAGTCTCAAAATCACAAAATCTCTGAATCAAAATAATCTAGCCATTAGAACTTTGCTTTTAGAGAGAAAAAGACGAACTCCCTCTTTTAGTAAATTCAAAATGAAAAGTACGCTAAAGAAGTAACAAGCAGAAGGAGGTATGTACCTTGAATGAGTTTTCTTAAATTACAAAATGAAGAGAGAAAAAGACGAATTCCCTCTTACAGTAAATTCAAAATGAAAAGTACGCTAAAGAAGTAACAAGCAGAAGGAGGTATGTACCTTGAATGAGTTTTCTTAAATTACAAAATGACGAAAAACCCCTCTTCAAATCAGACGGTTTGAATCACAAAATCAATAAACCCGTCACTGATAAACCCGTCGCTATTCCAATATATAAAAATCTGGTGTGAACATCACACGACTTTCCTTATCCTATTGAATGGTGCTTTTTTGGATGTTCTGTTGTAACATTTACAATATCTCTAACCGTTTAGTCGATATAGCTGAAAACCGCCAAAAAGCGGTCGAAACCCGCCAAAAAGCGGTCAAAATACCGCCAACCGCAGCACTTATTTTAACCAAACGTTTTGTGTTGCATCCTTGTCGCATTTGTGAACTACATACCAAATTTCAAGTCTTTAGCTTATACCGTTCCCGAAATATTGTTAAATTACACCGAAAACCGCCAAAAAACGGTAAATGCCGCCAAGCGTTGCACCGGTCTTAACCAAAAGTTTCGTGTCGCATCATTGTCACATTTGAAAGATACATAACAAATTTCAAGTCTCTAGCTCTTACCGTTCTCGAGATATTTTGTTTACAGACAGACAGACACACACACGGACCAATGGCTGAAACATTGGATTTAGGCTCTAGGGACCTGAAAACGTGTTTTAGTACTAAAATCTGACCATCGAAAATTTGACCCGATTACATTACTTTCCTTCCTATAGGATAAGGAAAGTAAAAAAGTGACTGTCTATGATTTTATAAGCACTGTCCAATTTACCTGTAAAGCTGTTTGCACACATAGTCGACGAACGTCGATCCATGTCGACTGAAACCGTCCACACTGCCTTGATAGTGATTCACCTCGTCGCGTCGATCGACGGCAGTTGACTATGGTACATTGAAGTGCGAGTCTTTTCTGACGAAATTTCTGTGTGTGCTGAGTCCAGTAGTTGGACTATTGCACGACCGTCGACTGTGTGAGAATAAATTCAATGGAGCAGTTGTAAATGGGTAAAAATTATAAATAAATGGTCGCTTCCTATGTAAATATTATTTTTTTTTTTTTACCCCTCATATATTTTTTTTTTTTTTTTTTTTTTTTTTTTTTTTTTTTTTTTTTTTTGGCGGGGCAGCTTTATTGATGAAATCTTTTCATGGTCTTCTACAAAAGACAGTTTATATGTCTCAGAATCATCCTCTATTTTGCTCGATTCAAAAGGTGCTTTTCACATAAGGGTGGTATCTGTATAGTAACTCGTAGATAAAAATTTTCGGCATTTTCAAGTTCACCCGGTACATAAAATTTGATCCGAACTGATAACCGTTTCTATGGCAACCCGACTGGACAGTAAAGCTGACACAATACGGTACTTATGTACACTTCACTTATCGCGCCTTAACTGAGTCATTTTATTTTATGACCTATGATTTTGACTTATTTCTCTAATGCGTATTTAATTTCAGATAAGAGGACATTTTTTTTCATTTTACTCCATCTGTTCTACTCTATCATTCTCTATTTCTTCACAACATAAACGAAAGTCTCAGTTCAAGTGATTGACTGGTAAGCAGGAGTTCTCGGGCTCGAATCCCATCAGGACGTGAGAATTTACCAATGATAGTGGCAGCCTATTCTTAGGGTCAAAGGACTTAATAGTCTTGGTCTGGTTTCGTTGTATAACTCATGTAGTGATTTAAAGGATATATAAAAAAAAATACATATATACATAGGTAATTTTATTTCATTTCCCCCTTTAAAAATAACTAGACTTCATTCTTCTTGGAGGACCTGGACCACTCCCATAAATGTTCCGGTAAGGAAGAAGAACAAGCCAAAAATAATGAGGAATACATCTTTGAGGATACTTATTGGGGTGGACTGCTTGGCAGAGAGATTGATGGTGAGTTCCAATAGACCGGGCACCAGAAAGCCAAGCAGGGGTAGACAGAATGATCCGACTATGGAGATGAGAAACGATAGCTGCTTGACCAGGATTGTGACCAGCACTGAAACGAGTTTTGAAAGAGATGGACTTTTGAAGAACCTACCGAATGTCAAAGCTGTCCAAACATTCTTTTTAAACCTTACAGAATAATGGACTCTTGATTTTGAAGATAGTCAAGGCTGACATTAAAAATGTCAAAGCTGTCCAAACATTCTTTTTAAACCTTACAGAATAATGGACTCTTGATTTTGAAGATAGTCAAGGCTGACATTAAAAAGAAATCGTTTCATCTCAATCTCGAGTTGGTAAACCAGAGTTACCTAGTTTCTCAAACCTCAGATTGCAGGTGGTTTGATCCACATTAAAAAATGAAGATGGTGCCAAAAATATTCTCTACCACCTTGAGCCCAATTCCCCAATAATTATCAGCTCAAAGTCTGAAACAAACAAGGGTAAACTCCCCTACCTCTCTCCAGACTAAAGATATACTTGCTATAAGTAGGGCCATCGGCTTTAAGAAACGCCCTTTGTCACTGCGATCTGGTTAGATCTATTGTGACAGTAAAGTAAAGATATACTTACAACTCACGATGACCAGAACACATCTGATGACGAATTCATATATCCAAAGTTTCAGTGCCTGAGTGGAGTCCGTTGTGTCAAAGCGCCATCGCACGTAATTGGTCCAGAAAATGTTGACGGAAACGTAGAAGTGAATAGGGTAGGTGAAAATAATGACGCCGGCAAATATCAAACGGACAATGATGGCAAGTCTGGAAAAAGAAACAAAAGTATACGAGCATTATCCCATCAGGATAAAATCCGCCCCGGGCGGGAATCGAACTCGTGGCCTAGCGCTTCCAAGGCAGACGCGTTACCAACTAAGCTAATTAAGCTGCTTGAGTTAGTCAACCACGCACAACGCGATGTTAATGCCCGTTCATACTTGTGGTTCGGAAAACAATCGTGTCGTGTGTAGTGTGAAAACTTTGATTTAAATTACATTGCCTACGACATCGACATTCGGAAAAAAATCGGATGAAACTCACGACAATTGGGAACAGACTCTTACTGAACTGATCTGTCGGGAACTGGTGCATTCAATGTTCATATGGTCGCTGACTGGAACCGCCACCTCTACTAAACTTGTGGTTCGGAAAACAATCGTGTCGTGTGTAGTGTGAAAAATTTGATTTAAATTACATTGCCTACGACATCGACATTCGGAAAAAAATCGGATGAAACTCACAACAATTGGGAACAGACTCTTACTGAACTGATCTGTCGGGAACTGGTGCATTCAATGTTCATATGGTCGCTGACTGGAACCGCCACCTCTGTGCCTATCCGAAAGTCTATTCTATGGCTCTAAAAAGATGAGTGTTTCAGGGCTCTTTTTCGTAGTAGTGAAACAACTTTATTTTAGACTAGTGTGGTCTGAGTTATAGCATGCTCATCCCGTAGTGTGAGAGAAGCGGGAAGTGTTAGAAGTTGGAAGACACACTTTCCATTTACCTAATACTCGTAAACCCTTCTGTAACTTTTAATTCCCTCCAGGGGAGGGCGGGAAGTGTTAGAAGTTGGAAGACACACTTTCCATTTACCTAATACTCGTAAACCCTTCTGTAACTTTTAATCCCCTCCAGGGGAGTTACAGAATTTCGGCGGATTAAAACATTCAGCATTCAGAAGGGTAAAATTAAAATACTCACGGGTCATCTTTGGGGATGTTCAACGTGATGCTCCCTTCTACCAGCTGTCCGTACTTGTAGTATCCAATGACGCCCACAAACAGATAGATGATGATGATGGTTGTGAATCCCATATTGAAAATCCCGAACGGATTCTTCCGGTAGGAGCTTGGCGTTTTCATTTCGTCCTCCAGAGCGATCAGGACTCCTATGCCCAAGGAGGCAAAGAGGAAGGTTCCCATGAAGAGAGGAACTTCGTAGAGCTTTCCAAACAACTCAACGTCGCCAGGTCGAAGGATAGGTTTGTCTAGTCCGTCCCGGAATATGTAGTAGCAAACCATGCCTAGACCAATAGTCAGGAGGATATTACCTGGAAGTTGAGGAGATATGGGAATATCAATATACCATTATGTACAAAACAACAATCGTGTATCATGGTGTATAGCTGTATACATAGGTACATCGAAGTGCTGTCTTAACTGACAACAACGTCATAGCTTTAGGTATCTACATTTCAGAAGTCGAAACCTCTTGATCAAAGATTCTGAATTAAAGGAAGGAGAACCAACTCCTTTTATCAGATTGCTAAAAGAATGGACCTTTGTACCAGCAGTAGAATCTGCGTTCAACCTCTTGAATTAAAGGAGGTTGAATGAAGATTCTACTGCTCGTACAAACGCCCATCCTTTTAGCAATCTGATAAAAAGAGTTGGTTCTGCGTTCAACCTCTTTCAAATGATTCCATATAATCTTACCGATACTTGAGAAGGGCGACAGGAAATGCAGATTTTTCATTTGGACCTTTGATTAATTAAAGATTCTGAATTAAAGGAGGTTGAATGAAGATTCTACTGCTCGTACAAAGGCCCATACTTTTAGCAATCTGATAAAAGGAGTTGGTTCTGCGTTCAACCTCTTTCAAATGATTCCATATAATCTTACCGATACTTGAGAAGGGCGACAGGAAATGCAGATTTTTCACCTGGTTCAAAACAATCATCACCACCGTGATGATCAGCTCCCAATGAATTTTCGCCAAACTAGTGTCGGGGGAAAAGTGGTGACAAGCCTGGTCGAAATTGTCCGCGATGAAGTTAATGTAGACACAACAAATGCCCAGGTGGTTCCAAAAGATGAAGAAATCCACAATGATGCTGAAGATGAAACAGAGGGGAAACAATGAGAAATGAATCAATATTGGGGATAAAGAGTCTATCAAATGCTCTTACATAATATAGAGTGGAGGATTTAAGTTGTTAAGTTCAAATTACATATTTACCGAGTCCATATTGTAGTAAGTTAGTACTCCTCTTGACCCTTGATGAATACCTATTAACTACCTACTCGAGATAATTGATAAATCTTTTAAGAAGCACAATATAAGATTGACCCTGATTTTAGGGTTCTTCGAGTGATGGGATACTTACGGAAGGGGTTTAGCAAGCCATCGTAAGCTAGGGGGTCCTTCCATCATGACAAGCTCACATACGTCTGGGAATTGGACTACGTGATATTTCATCTTCTTGCTGACGTCATATTTGATCTGCACCTCTCGATGTACCATAAAAACATAAAACCTAGGATATAAAATGAAAGCTGCAGTCTAGAATAAAATTACATTGAATGTACATTCAAATGTACAGGACATTTTAAATAATGCTATGACGTTTAATGTTTCACAATAAAAAGCTTTTTTTGTACTTCGGGGCTTGGTTCGTGAATTTTTAATGAAATTTATTTGGTGTCTGTAACTTGGTATAAAAGTCTTGGTAGCAAAGAAAATAAGAGGGAAGTAAAGGTTGATGCTAAAAGACATGTTTTACAATGCAGGTAATAAAAACAATGGGAATGTAAATTTAGACGTAAGTACCTAAATACGTACAACTGATGGGTATTATTGACATTTTGCACCACCTATCTTTTAGAGCCATTTTTCCCAGCACTTTTATCTTAAATCACGAATCAATGATACAACTGATGGGTATTATTGACATTTTGCACCACCTATCTTTTAGAGCCATTTTTCCCAGCACTTTTATCTTAAATCACGAATCAATCAGCTGTCAGCTGATGTAAGTTTACTTAGGTGCCTCAGTTTTAAATAAAAATTTAATGAAATTTCTGTTATTGGAGCAAGTGTGGTTTTTGGACCAGGACCCAGAATAACCTCATTATATTTTTTCGTTCAGTTTTTCCAACTGTAAATTGTTCGCCGTTTATTTTTTCCGTATGTATTTCTCGAGTTTATTGTTGTCATTTTCAACTGGTATTGTGTTTACTTTCGTATCGGGTCGCGTTTTTTGGGAGAGGGCCGTGAGGAGATTTTCCGGCGAAACTAATTAAATTGTTTTCCACGTCATGAATGTTTTTATTAAACTTCAATGTTTTTGTTTCCCCCTCTTCTCTCTTGTTGTTTACTTTCGAGAGAAACGTTTTGGATGTTTTGTTCACTTGGAATTTAAGCCAATCAGAAAGGGAGTAGGTGTAGAGGTTTTAGTTCTGCCGAGGGTAATGCCAGCCACTCACTATCAGGTAGACTTGACAGGTACACCTGATCAAGTCTGCCTGTCAGGTTTACCTGATACTTGATAGTGAGTGGCTGGCCTAACAGACACCTACATATAACTTGGATGTGAGTTGACTTTGACTATTCCTTGAAAAAAGCAAGATTTTACTTACTCCAACGTATAAGCCTGGCAGTTCAGCGTGGGAATGCGGCTTCGATTTTGAGTGCCCTTCCAGGACATGAAAACCTGGAAGGGGTGTTTTATTTGTAATTTTAGATGTATTCTTAAATAAATACAAACAGTTTGCACATTAAAAAAAAAAACCTTAGTTGTGTAGTTATTATTGCGGTGGACTTCAGATTCAGAGGTTGCAGGGTCGGGTCCATGGGTCAAGTTGTAAAAGTTAGCGTAGGTAATTTGTTTTAAAGTGGAGGAGGACTTTTGTGACAAGAATGAGTGAATATTCTTAACAAAACTAAAAATTCTACAATACCAATTAAAAAAGAGAGAATGACAGTGGTCAAATAGAATGAAAGGGTTTCAACTCAGTTGAGGTTTTTGTTTTATTTTTGTCATATTTAACATTAAATAAAAATTATTTGATTAAAAAAAAAAACCTTAGTTGTGTAGTTATTATTGCGGTGGACTTCAGATTCAGAGGTTGCAGGTTCGAGTCCATGGGTCAAGTTGTAAAAGTTAGCGTAGGTAATTTGTTTTAAAGTGGAGGAGGACTTTTGTGACAAGAATGAGTGAATATTCTTAACAAAATTAAAAATTCTACATTACCAATTTAAAAAGAGAGAATGACAGTGGTCAAATAGAATGAAAGGGTTTCAACTCAGTTGAGGTTTTAGTTTTATTTTTGTCATATTTAACATTAAATAAAAATTATTTGATTGTTTTAAATAATTGGTAGCGTAATGAAGTTTAGAAATAAATTTTAATGCTAAGAGCTTTCAGAATCGTGAAGATTGGACTAATTTACTGGTTTCAGGACAATTCAAATGCAGATCAGCCCAGTTTTTGAAGAAAAAAATTCACACTTTTCGAGTAGCAAGGTAGTACCAACAGTTTAACACTTACAAAGAAAAATCCATTATAATAGGCAGGTTGGAGGAAGGTACAAAAAATAAGAACAAAACAGCAAGAATAAAGTTACCTATCAATTTTTTCCTCGCACAAAATACGAAAGCTATTTATTTAAGCAGGTTTCCAGTAAACTAGGTCGTAAGGATCTATGAAGATAGAGCACCCGAAAATACTCCGATAATCCAATTTATTGAAGAAGTCAAACCCGAAAAACTAAAGATATCCTCAGGCTGAAATTTTCCATCTATATCCCAACGGTGACACTAATGATCCATTTCCTACGAGTTCATTATTGAAAACCCTGAGGTCCTTAGTCCTTCGCTTTTTACTTTTGATTCCTTTTCTCATCTTATTCTTTACCCTCTTTCTATCTTTTTTTCGTACTCTCTAAGATCCTTCTCCCATCTTGTCGACATTTTCAAGCGTTTTGTAACGAAGTTTAAACTTGATCTTTGACTTTTTGTACCGAGACAGGACACAAGGGTCAAGAGGTTTTTTTCTCTTTGTGTGGATTGGGTAACCCCTTTTCCCTGAGTCGGGATAGAACACAGAGTGTGTTGAGACAATTTTCTTTACCACCCATGCTGTTCTTGCCGACATTTTCAAGCGTTTTGTAACGAAGTTTAAACTTGATCTTTGACTTTTTGTACCGAGACAGGACACAAGGGTCAAGAGGTTTTTTGCTCTTTGTGTGGATTGGGTAACCCCTTTTCCCTGAGTCGGGATAGAACACAGAGTGTGTTGAGACAATTTTCTTCACCACCCATGCTGTTCTTGTCGATATTTTCAAGCGTTTTGTAACGAAGTTTAAACTTGATCTTTGACTTTTTGTACCGAGACAGGACACAAGGATCAAGAGTTTTTTTTTTTCTTCTTAGGTGTGGGGACAATTTGTTTGTCTGTTTGTGAAACACACTTTTGTATTGTTCAGTGAAGAGTAGGTACTTATTTATTTACCACGACCACATTATGTGCATAGAACATCCCCATTAGTTCTGCTGAAATCTGCATACTTATTTAGGAACTAGGAAATCATCAACCAAAGTTTCTTTAATATTTTTGTCCACATTGGCAAGAGACCATGTGCTTCATGCCGATCAATAAATTACCTAAAAGATTATTAAAATTTGTTATAACAGCTTTTCCCCTCCAAGTTACCAAAGTTTCTTTAATATTTTTGTCCATATTGGCAAGAGACCATGTGCTTCATGCCGATCAATAAATTACCTAAAAGATTATTAAAATTTGTTATAACAGCTTTTCCCCTCCAAGTGATTTATGGCTGTTCTTTGTCTCCGTTAGATCTAAAAGCTCTCATAAAGCGTGCAAAAAAATAACAAAAGAGATGACAAGACAAAATTATCATTCATTCAACAAAATTGCTTAACAACAGAGATAATATTGCTCTTCGTAACAAAATGTAAAAGTGCCCATTTGGAACAAAACTCGGACTATGGGGAAATCATCAATCTAGTGCTCATTGCATATATGAAACAATTACTCGGCGCACATACAAAATTTCTTGATGTTTCTTACAAGTTATTTTGCAAACTTGGTTAATAATTCACAATTTGAAGGACTTGATCACTACTTGATTAAATAATTTACGTAACATTAACATTAAATAAAACATTTTTTGATTCCTGTCACACTCGTCCTGTCATTCCTTAGACTCCTTATCAATTAAAAGATTAAGGGAAGTTTCAAGTGGTGTAGGTTTAGTACAAGTGATTTATGGCTGTTCTTTGTCTCCGTTAGATCTAAAAGCTCTCATAAAGCGTGCAAAAAATTAACAAAAGAGATGACAAGACAAAATTATCATTCATTCAACAAAATTGCTTAACAACAGAGATAATATTGCTCTTCGTAACAAAATGTAAAAGTGCCCATTTGGAACAAAACTCGGACTATGGGGAAATCATCAATCTAGTGCTCATTGCATATATGAAACCATTACTCGGCGCACATACAAAATTTCTTGATGTTTCTTACAAGTTATTTTGCAAACTTGGTTAATAATTCACAATTTGAAGGACTTGAAATTACTCGGCGCACATACAAGTTATTTTGCAAACTTGGTTAATAATTCACAATTTGAAGGACTTGATCACTAGGTACTTGATTAAATAATTTACGTAACATTAAATAAAACATTTTTTGATTCCTGTCACACTCGTCCTGTCATTCCTTAGACTCCTTATCAATTAAAAGATTAAGGGAAGTTTTAAGGTAATCAAAGGAATATGATTTTGTGAATTTTATTTATTTACTTTTTTCCTCCCTTCAAATCCCTCGTTCCAGTCCAAAGTTTGTTCAAATGAAAAGATCCAGAAAATTTTTCTATACAGTACACACGGTTAGTTTAGAGGTAATTAAATAAAGTAGTTTGTACATAAAAACCAAAAACGTATGAAAAAAATAGGTATGTAGCTTCCAAATAAAAATTAATGTACAAGATCAATTAAAAGATTAAGGGGATGTTTTAAGGTAATCAAAGGAATATGATTTTGTTTATTTACTTTTTCCTCCCTTCAAATCCCTCGTTCCAGTCCAAAGTTTGTTCAAATGAAAAGACCCAGAAAATTTTTCTATACAGTACACACGGTTAGTTTAGAGGTAATTAAATAAAGTAGTTTGTACATGAAAACCAAAAACGTATGAAAAAAATAGGTATGTAGCTTCCAAATAAAAATTAATGTACAAGAAAGAAAAGAAACCGTTTTAGGTAATAAGTAATTAAATAAAGTAGTTTGTACATAAAAACCAAAAACGTATGAAAAAAATAGGTATGTAGCTTCCAAATAAAAATTAATGTACAAGAAAGAAAAGAAACCCCGTTAGGTAATACTTGAGAAAAGGCATTCTGTAAATGAGTAATAAGTCAGATATAAAGTAAATTATTTTATAAATTAGCTTAGTGTAAAGGTAGAAATTTATAGTACAAAGTGCATGAAAGGAAAATAAATACAAATCAGGATAGACGAATAAATAATAGGGAAGCAAAGCGTTGATAGGTTTAAATGAGATAGGTACCCTGGAAGAGATCGCTTTACAAAACTGGCAAAGGGAGTTGTTAGAACAATAATAAGGGTTGCAGAGAACAAGCAAGGGAAACATATCAATTTCTTGACAGACAGTAGAAAACAACTTTTTTTTTTCTGACAGCGATAATAATAAATTATTAAGCAGTTTGGAAGAGATCGCTTTACAAAACTGGCAAAGGGAGTTGTTAAAACAATAATAAGGGTTGCAGAGAACGAGCAAGGGAAACATATCAATTTCTTGACAGACAGTAGAAAACAACTTTTTTTTTTCTGACAGCGATAATAATAAATTATTAAGCAGTTTGTATGATCGTTATCTCAATAAAAAGAGAAGAAAAACACCCTAGAAGTTCCTTTGTAATACATTATGGGGGAAGAAGTAATTTCCTAATTGCGTTCAATATCTCAATAAAAAGAGAAGAAAAACACCCTAGAAGTTCCTTTGTAATACATTATGGGGGAAGAAGTAATTTCCTAATTGCGTTCAAGAGGCTTTTAAAGAGCGGGCAATTTTTCTTCCCCTTTTTATGGCTTGTAGAAAAGTTGTAAAGTATTCTGAGTAGGCTTGGAGAATGAGACAAACGGCCTCGGTTTAGGGGTAGTTTGTAAAAACTGAGGGTAGTTTGAGTCGTTTGTAAAAAATTAAATTGCCTCATAAAACGAGACCCCCCCGCCGGAACAGTCGGCAAGTAGAAACTTTGGAATGCAAGGAAATATCGCCATCTTGCTGACGATTGTAAAAAACACAAACTTTTACATTCACTTGGAGAATGAGACAAACGGCCTCGGTTTAGGGGTAGTTTGTAGAAACTGGGGGTAGTAGTTGTTTGTAAAAAAATTAAATTGCCTCATAAAACGAGACCCCCCTCCGGAACAGTCGGCAAGTAGAAACTTTGGAATGCAAGGAAATATCGCCATCTTGCTGACGATTGTAAAAAACACAAA
The DNA here is from genome assembly GCF_000475195.1 of Diaphorina citri. Taxonomy (NCBI): domain Eukaryota; kingdom Metazoa; phylum Arthropoda; class Insecta; order Hemiptera; family Psyllidae; genus Diaphorina; species Diaphorina citri. Next base: position 25,526 of record NW_007378824.1, read on the forward strand.
CTTTTACATTCTGCCATGTACTTTGCTGATTAATATTGAACTTACGCTACCTACTTGTTCCAACTTTTAGTACTCTAAAGGGAAACTTTCCTACTAGCATTGCATATTTTTTAGTACCTACCCTTCGCCATTTACCTACAGTTCATTTTTCATCAAACATACATATTATAGGAAGGAATATAAGATATTTTTATGTTATGTAAATTTTTCATTTTTATGACCTTTGTTTTTCTACCATATTTTTTTCAACAAGGAGGCTATTTTTATTCCCATAGGACCTAGCTGATGGAAAAGCTACCTAGTAAAAAATTTCATTGTCTATTTTTGGTAGGTGAAAATTCAAATATTTCATCGAATTTTAATCAGGTTCAACGTGCTGAGCTCAACATTATTCATAGAGTTGATTATCAGGCATTCATAGAGTTTAGAATAAAAAAGCTACCTAGTAAAAAATTTCATTGTCTATTTTTGGTAGGTGAAAATTCAATTATTTCATCGAATTTTAATCAGGTTCAACGTGCTGAGCTCAACATTATTCATAGAGTTGATTATCAGGCATTCATAGAGTTTAGAATACTGTTGAAAAGAAAAGGGCTCTCAGAAAAAATTGAACCTGTACACCAAAATATAACTGCAGTGTAGAATCGCCAAGAACGACCTGTGTTATCAGTGTTAAAGTACCTAAGAGGGGAAACCATTTTCATAAGAGACATGTTTTCCACTTTTCAAGGGCAGACATAGCTAGGCTTGCCAAATATCGAAATCCGCGAACAAAATCGCCAAATCCGCGAACATAATCGCGAAATCCGCGAACATAATCGCGAAATCCGCGAACATAATCGCAAAATCCGCGAACAAAATCGCCAAATACGCGACCATAATCGCCAAATCCGCGAACAAAATCGCCAAATCCGCGAACATAATCGCGAAATCCGCGAACATAATCGCGATCCAAACATAATCGCGAAATCCGCAAACATAATCGCGAAATCCGCGAACAAAATCGCGAAATCCGCGAACATAATCGCGAAACCCGCGAACAAATTCGCGAAATCCGCGAACAAAATCGCGAAATCCGCGAACATAATCGCGAAATCCGCGAACAAAATCGCCAAATCCGCGAACATAATCGCGAAATCCGCGAACATAATCGCGAAATCCGCGAACATAATCGCCAAATCCGCGAGCATAATCGCGAAATCACATAGGTACGATATGTATATAGGTACGATAGGTGATAGGTAACATACCTATTATTAAAAACAGATAAGCAAAATACAGTCGAACCTGGATAAACGAGAATTCAAGGGACCAGCTCATTTTTTCGTTTAAGGCTGTTTAATACAACATTTTCTCGTTTATAAAGGTTTAGCAAAGAAGTGGAAGAGCAAACTGATGAAAGCATGACACATTTAAACAAGTTAAGAACAAATTCTGATTTATAGAGGTAGGTACCTAATTTTAAAGTTAAAAAACGCGTCCCGAATTTTTTCTGGGACAGAAACGGAAATTCGGGACAAAACGCCCCAAAATGAAAAACTGAACGGGACGCCGGGACACCCCCTGAAATTCGGGACTGTCCCGGCCAATTCTGGACGTTTGGCAAGCCTAGACATAGCTATCTTGATTCACACCACAAATGTGGTAATTATACTTGAATTAGGATCACAAATACAATTGCTAAATGGTCCATAGCACTTTTGTCGACAACTGGACGACCGAAAGAGAGGGAGAGAGAAAGAGAGAGAGAGGGAGAAGAAATGAAATTACTTCGTACATTATGTATCATCCCAGATTTTGGGAAGGTGGACTACATAGTGGACACTACCTGCATAGCTATCTTGATTCACACCACAAATGTGGTAATTATACTTGAATTAGGATCACAAATACAATTGCTAAATGGTCCATAGCACTTGTGTCGACAACTGGACGACCGAAAGAGAGGGAGAGAGAAAGAGAGAGAGAGAGAGAGAGAGAGAGGAAGAGAGAGAGAAGAGGGAGGGAGAAGAAATGAAATTACTTCGTACATTATGTATCATCCCAGATTTTGGGAAGGTGGACTACATAGTGGACACTACCTGACGAATAATACGGTAACAAGGCTCGTGCACAAGAAAAGCTGTCTTTCTCTATTTCTCCCCCCTCTCTCTCGCTCTATGCTTATGACCCGCGTATGTCCATATTAATTATCAGTGGAACCACCGATCCAGGTGTCCTATCTTTGGACCCCGCGACATACAAAACGGACAAGATTTTTCTTTTCTGTTTAAAGGTGGCAGACTTCCAAAGCAATAATAGTGGATTAGGAAAAGTAGGGAGGCGAGATATTGGAAAAACAGAGAGACGTTGGAAAACTACTTCGCTTTTAAGTAGGTAGAAAAAAAAGGTCGAGGTAGAAGTAGAGGGTTCTATTGCTCCTTGGGAAAGAGAGCTTTTATACGGAGTTTTCAGAGGAATCCTTTTTTTACTGTTACGTAATAGAATAGTATTTCTTGGATTTACTATCTTTTAATACGTTGGCTGAAAAGGAGTTGCCAGCGAATGGAAGAACATGGTCCGTGTAGGAAATAAGGAAAGTTTAGATACGACCAACGCAACGTAACGCAAGGCAAGGCTGAGCTGGTGCAGCGGGCAACTCAAGCATGGCTTCCGAATTACTAGCTGGCATGCGGCACTTGAGAGTGAGACCTATGCATGCAAGCAAGCAAGCAAGCAAGCAAGAATGACTGGCTAACGACAAAACTAGGGGGAAAAAAAAGATTGTCGATCATTGAGGGCATTGCTGACACCATCATTTGTGTGACTGTTTATTTCAGCCCACATTCCAGAGAGAAAGAGATGGAGAAGAAAGGATAGATAGATAGAAAGAGAGAGAAAGAGTAGAGACAGAATGAGAAAGTAAAGCGATCAACTAGAATACGGCCAGGATACGAGTTGTACGGCACTAGTGAGTTTTATACATACGCTACGTAGAGTACCTTCTACCTTGCCTTGTCTGTAATAGTACTCTCTCATGACTGGCATTTGACGCGACATTTTGACGAGGTCAAACCTCTCCTCTACCCCCTCTTTTTCCTCCTCTAGTTTCCTGTCCCTTCCCCTCCTTTTCTAAAACGGTGCAGACGATGGACCAATGTGCCACAACTTTCGACAGCACTTTGAGCAGCGCTGAGCTTTGGTTCAATTCAAACTGCCTGTTTATGAACCGTAGTAAAACGGAGAAAATCATATTCTCATTGCGTCCCCTCGTAAACTTTGAAAACCCCGCCTCTGTAAGATTCTTGGGTGTTTTGCTTCAGCCTAATCTTTGTTGGGATTCGCACATGGAAAACATTGCTAAAAAAATATAGCCCGACGGGCTATCGTATTAACATGGAATCACGTCGTATCAGCTCTCCTTCTGCTGAATCAGCGGTTAATGGAGTTGACTCACGTGTGGTTGAGACTGGGAGCTCCGTGGTGAGTGGTCAGCACTCAGCGTTTGTCAACCTGCGGGCCGGGATCCCACAGGGGTCAGTATTAGGACCAGTCCTATTTCTCATCTACATAAATGACCTTCCGGCCTGTATGAATAACATAGAGACGGTGCTGTTTGCTGACGACTCAACCTTTTCTAAAACGGTGCAGACGATGGACCAATGTGCCACAACTTTCGACAGCACTTTGAGCAGCGCTGAGCTTTGGTTCAATTCAAACTGCCTGTTTATGAACCGTAGTAAAACGGAGAAAATCATATTCTCATTGCGTCCCCTCGTAAACTTTGAAAACCCCGCCTCTGTAAGATTCTTGGGTGTTTTGCTTCAGCCTAATCTTTGTTGGGATTCGCACATGGAAAACATTGCTAAAAAAATGAATTCCAACATCTTCTTGTTGAGAAACTTGGCCGAGTCTGTATCACGCAATGTACTTAAGATAGCATACTTTGGCTTAATTCATCCCCACTTAACTTATGCCGTGATGGCGTTTACTATCTTTTAATACGTTGGCTGAAAAGGAGTTGCCAGGGAATGGAAGAACATGGTCCGTGTAGGAAATAAGGCTGAGCTGGTGCAGCGGGCAACTCAAGCATGGCTTCCGAATTACTAGCTGGCATGCGGCACTTGAGAGTGAGACCTATGCATGCATGCAAGCAAGCAAGCAAGTAAGCAAGAATGACTGACTGATGGAAATATGAGATCGAAGTGCGTCCTAGGCTGCTCAAAGGTGTCAGCACAATAACGACAAAACTAGGAAAAAAAGAAAAAGATTGTCGATCATTGAGGGCATTGCTGACACCATCATTTGTGTGACTGTTTATTTTAGCTTTTAGCCCACATTCCAGAGAGAAAGAGATGGAGAAGAAAGGATAGATAGATAGAAAGAGAGAGAAAGAGTAGAGACAGAATGAGAAAGTAAAGAACAGAGAATTTTTGGCAAGGATCTTATAAAAAGGAAAACGGTTAGGTCATTTTCTTTTTCCTCCTGTCTCTCTTTTTGACCTTTCTTAATGCAGGAAAAACGCCTTCGGAAATTCGAGAGAAAGAGTAGAGACAGAATGAGAAAGTAAAGAACAGAGAATTTTTGGCAAGGATCTTATAAAAAAGGAAAACGGTTAGGTCATTTTCTTTTTCCTCCTGTCTCTCTTTTTGACCTTTCTTAATGCAGGAAAAACGCCTTCGGAAATTCAACAAGAGTGAGTGAGAGAGAAGGGGAGGAGAGAAAGGGAAAGAAGGAGAGAGAGAGAGATAGGGAGGGAGAGAGAGAGAGATATTCGAAAACTCTCAGTTGATGAAAAGTTATAGGGTATAGGGGTAGGAAATATGTAGATACATACGTACATCTGAGACATACTGCATGTACATACGTAGGAAGAGCTAGTGAGCGAGCGAGAGTAGGGAGGGAGGGAGAGAGAGATATTCGAAAACTCTCAGTTGTTGAAAAGTTATAGGGTAATATAGGGGTAGGAAATATGTAGATACATACGTACATCTGAGACATACTGCATGTACATACGTAGGAAGAGCTAGTGAGCGAGCGAGAGGAGGGAGGGAGAGAGAGAGAGATATTCGAAAACTCTCAGTTGTTGAAAAGTTATAGGGTATAGGGGTAGGAAATATGTAGATACATACGTACAACGTACATCTGAGACATACTGTACATACGTAGGAAGAGCTAGTGAGCGAGCGAGAGAGAGAGAGAGAGAGAGAGAGAGAGAGAGAGAAAGGGAGGGAGAGGGAGAGAGAGCGAGTATTTATAGTTACATTATTTTTTTCTGCAACATCAGGAATTAAGGGAGAGAGAGAATGTTGCCTAGATATTTTCATTTTATCCTTATTTTCCGGCAGATGGTTTCTCTCTTTCTCCGTCCCATCTCTTTCTCCTCCTCCTCTCCCTCCCTCCCTCTCTCTCTCATGTTGCAGCAATAACCATTTCAAGCCAGTGATATTTATTCTAATACGCTCTGCTCCCTAGTTAACCCTTTTGGTTATTGGAGTCAGAGAAAGTAAAAAAGTTAACCAGTTTTTCATTGTCTATAGAGGATTTTTCACTATAAAAATTTAATATGAGACTTCTACCCTCAAAAACCACGAATAAACTACCATTCGGGAGAATTTAAAAATCTATAGATTTTTTTATTTTTTTATTCACTCTAATAAATATAAATAAAAAAATAAAAAAATCTAGTGATTTCTTTTCCTTGAATCTAGTGCGAGAGAGAGAGAGAGAGAAAGAGAGAGAGAGAAAGGGAGGGAGAAGGAGAGAGAGCGAGTATTTATAGTTACATTATTTTTTTCTGCAACATCAGGAATTAAGGGAGAGAGAGAATGTTGCCTAGATATTTTCATTTTATCCTCATTTTCCGGCAGATGGTTTCTCTCTTTCTCCGTCCCATCTCTTTCTCCTCCTCCTCTCCCTCTCTCTCTCATGTTGCAGCAATAACCATTTCAAGCCAGTGATATTTATTCTAATACGCTCTGCTCCCTAGTTAACCCTTTTGAGAGAGAGAGAGAGAGAGAGAGAGAAAGGGAGAGAGAGAGAGAAAGGGAGGGAGAGGGAGAGAGAGCGAGTATTTATAGTTACATTATTATTTTTTTCTGCAACATCAGGAATTAAGGGAGAGAGAGAATGTTGCCTACTCGTAGATATTTTCATTTTATCCTTATTTTCCGGCAGATGGTTTCTCTCTTTCTCCGTCCCATCTCTTTCTCCTCCTCCTCCTCTCCCTCCCTCCCTCTCTCTCTCTCTCATGTTGCAGCAATAACCATTTCAAGCCAGTGATATTTATTCTAATACGCTCTGCTCCCTAGTTAACCCTTTTGTACTCTTTTCTACCACAGCATATGCTTCAGTCATTCCATTATTTCCATCTAGGTCTATTATTATTTATCTTTGTTCTAGTTGGGTACCCAAATCAAATAAATGAAAAAGAGAAAGACAATTTTCGTATTGAACAAATAAAGAAAGTGACAATTTGGACCCTATTTTCAACTTTTTACGAGGAAAAAAGCCTGAAAGCTTTCTTTTATTACATGGACTTCAAAAAGATTTGTATCAAATGGTTATAGGAAATGAGGTTTTAAGACTTTTAAGTTTAAAATTTCATGTTCGAAAAGAGAAAAGGGTACCTATTTAATGGTTGATGAATATACAAAAATTTCCTCAAGCCTAAATTGTCACTTTCTATTAGTTTGAATTTGAAGCAATCCCTATAATAATACGTATTAACCTATCAACATAAAATATTTTCAATAAATAACAAAACAAATTTCAGTAAAACTTTGTTGAATTTGTTCAAACGTAACATTAAAAATCATATATTATACAAAAATTTCTTCAAGCCTAAATTGTCACTTTCTATTAGTTTGAATTTGAAACCTATCAACATAAAATATTTTCAATAAATAACAAAACAAATTTCAGTAAAACTTTGTTGAATTTGTTCAAACGTAACATTAAAAATTAATAAATAAAGTTATCAGAATAATGCAACCTCATAAAACATAACACATAATTTATAATTATTTAAATGAAATTAAGCACACATGGCCTTGTCGCTTAGAGTGTAAAAAATTAAATTAGAAAAGAAAAAAAAAAAAATTGCCTACCAATATAATTCAGTATTAACATTCAACCCTGATTTGCACAGTGTTTTTAAAATGAAGGCTAAAAGCTCAATGGCATATATTAACCGTTTATTTCATTAATAAATTGATACAACCAAATAAAAGTAGTACAGATCAGGGCTAGGCAATCAATAAAAAATATTACAGGTAGGTATGTATTTAAATATAATTTATCCTCTTTTTATAGTTTTTATTTTATAACACAATAGGCAGATATTTTATTTTTCATAAATAATATTATAGAAACGTAATAATACGACCATTTTATGATTGAGCAAAAACAATCAAACACAGAAAGTAGAAAATAATATATGGTAGAATAGGGGTAACTTGGCCCAATTTGAGTATCCAGAGCATACATAAACAGGTAAAGAAAGATACTCGTAGCATTGGAACATATTAAAAATAACCTATTAAAGTAGTGCCTCTGTCCTTCAGAAATACCAATGTTATTTTTGTACCCAAGGATCCAATTTCCCGCATAGTACCATATATTTCAGAATAAAAATGAATTGGAAATGAAAAGTTAGTGATAGAGATAAGAAGGTTCAATTCAGAACAGTTCAATACAGATTCCAAAGAGGAATGTACAGATCACTAGTTCCACAATGAAACATTAAACCTATAGGTACCTAGGAAGATTCAATAGAAAAAAAACGTAAGACTAACAAACAAAGAGAAATAAATATACCTCAGACTTTCTTAAATTACTTAACTATTTCAAGTAAATAATAGTAATAATAAGTAACTATTATTATGTATTTCATTTTAAAGGATTGTACCTATTAACGTGTTTTAATTTGATAACCAAGTTTAAAAAAAAAACTTTTTTTTTATCTAATAAATATTAATAAAAAAAAAGTTTTTTTTTTTTTTTTTTTTTTTTTTTTTTTTTTTTTTTTCTGTGACCATCACGGGCGAATTTCCTATACGTGTCAGCTAATCACATAATTTTCCTATTCCCACACTTTTTATTTTTATTTTATTTTTTATATATACAAAACAACATTTTTAAATTACTTTGTTTTATTAATTACAAATGCAAATAATTAGCAAAAAGCCTCCCGTCGAGTCCAGGGGTTTATGGTATTAGTCTAATTACCTAATTAGGTTGTTTTCCCCCCGTTAGCAAAGTCAACTATGATTAGTATTAATTAGGTAATTAGAAAGCAGTTTGCTACTTTCGTTGATTAGATAATGGCCCATATATTATGTATAGTTTTCCAGTAATTTAGTCAGTTTGCTGGAACCTTGTCTTTCTTCTTTCCCTTAGCATACCTACCTATATAATAGAAGAAGCTCTGGAAAAAATCTACAAAAAATCCAATGTATTAGTGTGTGGCGACTTTAACGTAAATTTTTTATCTAATTGCAATCGAGTAAAAAGTCTATGTGACATTTTTTCAGCCTATGGATTTAAACCTCAAATATGTCAATCAACAAGAAAAAACAATTGTTTGTACAATATCTTTATAAACTGTCATCATGTTTATTCTAAATCTAGTGTTTTTGAGGCTGGTTTTTCAGACCACTTGGCCCAGTTGATTGAAGTTGATTTCTATGATTATACTCAGGACACGGAAATAATTCGTACCCGACCCATTACCGAGTCGGGAAGGAATGCATTTCACAATGCAGTGGGATCTATTAATTGGGATTTTATTGAAGATCCCGAGTTAGAAATTGACAGAAAATTTCAAACATTCCATGATTTAATTCATGCTGCTTTCACACGATGTTTTCCTGAGAAAACAAAGAAAACCAAAAAATACATCACAGAGGAGACAAAATGGTGGTCACCTCAACTAGAGGATATGAGATCTACTTTACAAGCACTATGCTTCTTTGCTAAAGAAAACCCTTCCCCAGAGATAATCATTAATAAAAATCAATTTAGGAACATATATAGACAGGCGATAAAATCAGCACAGATTGGAGCTAATGATAAAAAGATAAAGAAACATAGTAACCCTACTGTTGCTATGTGGAACATTGTAAATGCCCAACGTAAAACAAAAAAGAATAATAACCACGAACACAAATTTAGCCCTGATGAATATAACGAGCATTTTTCTCAATCCGTTCAAGAGATAATAGATAACATACAGGATGTTAATGTTGACCCTGTTAGTCTCGTCCCTCAGGCCCCCCCTGAGCTAGAATTTGCTATACAGGAGGTATCGTTCATCCAGGTACTTGATGTAATAAAAAAATTAAAAAAAAGCAATTCTAGAGATTTCTATGGTTTCACAGTTGCACTGATTCAATCCATAAGTTGCCTGGTATACGTACCTCTTACAAAACTCATTAATTTAAGTATAAGGAGCGGGATATTTCCTACATGCCTGAAATTAGCAGCTGTAACTCCTGTCCCCAAAAAGGGTGATAAGAATTGTATAAAAAATTATCGGCCAATATCTGTATTACCAGTCCTATCAAAAATATTTGAAAAACTAGTTAAGATTCAAATAGTTAGATATTTTGAACAGAATGAGCTTTTTACTGCTACCCAATATGGGTTCCGCTCTTCTAAATCAACGACAGAGGCGGTTCTCAAACTTCTTGACACCATAAGCTTTGCCTACGAAAATAAACTTTTTGCCTGCACACAACTATGCGATATTAGCAAAGCATTTGATACCTTGAATCACAGCATCCTCTGCGGAAAACTAGCAAAATATAATTTTAACCCTTTGTCTATAAAGTTTATCGAATCTTATCATAGACAAAGAGGAAATAAAATGAATTCCTGATTTTAATTCCAATAGATAGTGAAGATGATCTAACTACATCTATCTATAAATCTAGATCTTCTAGCAAGATACATACCACCATTTGATAGATAGCGTCCACAATGTTGTACATTTCTTCTCTCGTGATAAAACCATCGTTGTCGACATCGTACAATCTGAATGCCCCTGCAACATGAATCAAAATAGGTAACGGGTCACAACAACCTGTGCAAAAAAACTACCGTCTACATACAAATACGACACAAGACATAATACCGGCTCCATACGAATAAGACCCATATGTGTAGAGTAGATCTAGAGGACTTTAAAACAGTCTAAACACCACCTGATAACCCAGGAAATCTTATCTGGCTAATAGGAAACAATGTGTCCGTATTAACATGGAATCACGTCGTATCAGCTCTCCCTCTGCTGAATCAGCGGTTAATGGAGTTGACTCACGTGTGGTTGAGACTGGGAGCTCCGTGGTGAGTGGTCAGCACTCAGCGTTTGTCACACAAAAATTTCAACGACTGCTGAAACCCTCCAAGAGAACCAAGGATTCCAAGGATCCACACTTCTGTGGGTATACTACCAAAGGCCATTCTAAATTAAAGTATGAGGGAATCGTAGAAAAATCATGCATTTGTAGCTCGTACGAGTAACTATGTACAATTGTACAACACCAACACGGTAGCACGGCACCTTTCAAATATCGGTCTCTGAAGGATATGTTATAGTTTACAAGCTACACGTAAATTAATTTTATGGGGCAGATAGCAAACTCGTAAGCTACGTGCCACTGCCACATTCGCTTTTATAAAGTACAGAGGTACAGCACACCATTTGTTTCAGCAACTGAGTGTGTGCTAGTACTAGGGATTTTCAATGTTATACGATATACGCCGTCACCCAAGCAATGAGTAACAACACAAAACAAATCCCTTGGATGTATTTAGTCGTACAACATAGATCATTGACAATAGTAATGAAAGAGTGTGTGCTAGTACTAGGGATTTTCAAAATTATACGATATACACCGTCACCCAAGCAATGAGTAACAACACAAAACAAATCCCTTGGATGTATTTAGTCGTACAACATAGATCATTGACAATAGTAATGAAATCTACATACAAATACGACACAAGACACAATACCGGCTCCATACGAATAAGACCCATATGTGTAGAATAGATCTAGAGGACTTTAAAACAGTCTAAACACCACCTGATAACCCAGGTTACCTACTAGTTATACAATTTTGCATGTTCAAAGTAATTTTAATTAGAAAAAGGATTCAAACCCAGCACTCCCGGATTAAGAATATAACCCAGGTTACCTACTAGTTAGGTATACAATTTTGCATGTTCAAAGTAATTTTAGTTAGAAAAAGGATTCAAACCCAGCACTCCCGGATTAAGAATCAGTGCCCTGAGGTTAGAGGGCGAACATCTCTAGAGATCTAGAGGTGCTCTTGGGGATCTTTGAAAGGAAAATTGTATTTATTTTCAAAGGGAGATCCTAATACAATATTTTCAACAGATACATAGTGGAAAATAGATGCAGAGAAGAAGCCCACCATATTCTCGTAAAGCCAAATGGGCAAATAAATACAATATTTTCAACAGATACATAGTGGAAAATAGATGCAGAGAAGAAGCCCACCATATTCTCGTAAAGCCAAATGGGCAAATAAATAAATATTAAGGTGCAAGGGGAAAGGGTAAAGGAAACCCCATCATCATCAAGACTTCTTGACCCTTAAAATCTTCCCACTTACAGCGGGATTTTGACCAGAGCTATCATTAAAAAGGGGCGAGAGAAAAAAAAGGCTTTTATGTCAGATGAAATACAGGGCAAACCCGAAATTTGGGAACCGACTGTGATATTACGCTACAAATTTAGATTATGCGAGTATTTTGAGTCAAAGGTAAAAATGCATGGGTAACAATGACAGATGGACAGTGCACAATTGCACATCGTCTATTAGTTTTAACAGGAAAAACGTTTTTTCGTCTGATGCCGACCACTTACGCCCAGAGTAAAGGAAACCCCATCAAATGACTTCTTGACCCTTAAAATCTTCCCACTTACAGCGGGATTTTGACCAGAGCTATCATAAAAAAGGGGCGAGAGAAAAAAAAAAGGCTTTTATGTCAGATGAAATACAGGGCAAACCCGAAATTTGGGAACCGACTGTGACTTTTATTACGCTACAAATTTAGATTATCCGAGTATTTTGAGTCAAAGGTAAAAATGCATGGGTAACAAATTAACAATGGCAGATGGACAGTGCACAATTGCACATCGTCTATTAGTTTTAACAGGAAAAACGTTTTTTCGTCTGATGCCGACCACTTACGCCCAGAGCAAGAGAGAAAAAAAAGGCTTTTATGTCAGATATTCAATACAGGGCAAACCCGAAATTTGGGAACCGACTGTGACTTTTATTACGCTACAAATTTCGATTATGCGAGTATTTTGAGTCAAAGGTAAAAATGCATGGGTAACAATGACAGATGGACAGTGCACAGTGCACAATTGCACATCGTCTATTAGTTTTAACAGGAAAAACGTTTTTTCGTCTGATGCCGACCACTTACGCCCAGAGGGTCTGCCAGACAATCGGTATGTGTATGGCAGAAAAAAATTTCAAACCTCGGCCTGTGAGACAGTCCGAGAGACCTAGGTCTGAACGTGAGTGGCTGGCATACTCTGGCATAGGTAGGTACTAAGGTTATTGAGGGTAAAAGGTAACCACAAAATATGTTCATATCTACGTAAATTTTTTGGATATTTGTAAAAAGATTAATTTGATATTTAAATTGGTTTCGAAGAAGGGCCTGCCAAAGCCTGCAGTATGAAAGTTAACTATATCACAAATAGGTCTGTGATAGGTAGTTAATAGGTCTGTGATAGGTAGTCATATTAAATAATTATTTAGCATAGTTTACAAGTTTACTCATTATCTAGGTACAAACATAGGTAACTATCTAAATACATATTTAGAAACAACTCGTACAAATTGGCGACTAATTTTCCTCAAAGATGATTTGTAACGGGATTTTCCTGATTGCAGTGTGACCTTTTGCTAGTTATAATTAAATAGACCAGCATCAATAGGTTCTCCGTTAAAAATGTGATATAGGTATTTCTTAATTGACCTGTTGGTTTTACTGTTCTGAGAAATCACTCTAGGTACCTATCTATGTAGAATCTACCTAGATACATGTCAGTCTAGGTAATAGCGTAATAGGACAGTAGGTAATAGCTATTTATCTTCCTTAATACGAGTACTTAGCAGGAAATTGTAGTTTTCTTTACTCTCACGTTCCATTTTTACAACCTTGACCCTTTTTATATTTTTTAGGTACCTATCTATGTAGAATCTACCTAGATACATGTCAGTCTAGGTAACAGCGTAATAGGACAGTAGGTAATAGCTATTTGTCTTCCTTAATACGAGTACTTAGCAGGAAATTGTAGTTTTCTTTACTCTCACGTTCCATTTTTACAACCTTGACCCTTTTTATATTTTTTCCCCCAAAGGAAAAAGTGTCATTATGCGATAAGTTATTTTTTTTTATTTGCTCCTTAATCCATTATTTATTCACAGATCATCTTAGACCAGACACCAGAAAGAGTACTTTCATATAGGGTCTAGTCTGTAACTAGGTGTCATTATGCGATAAGTTTTTTTTTGCTCCTTAATCCATTATTTATTCACAGATCATCTTAGACCAGACACCAGAAAGAGTACTTTCATATAGGGTCTAGTCTGTAACTAGACATCCACTTTTAGAACATAAATTAGATGCTAAAAGTAATTATTCAGGACATAAAAAACAGCCTACGCCATAGTTGTTTAGGACATTTTAGAAATCGACTTTTATGAACGCTTTCTAATAGTTGACGATTGACTTTGTTTGGATTTTCAGGCTATAGTTTCAGTTGGTGTACGCCATAGTTGTTTAGGACATTTTAGAAATCGACTTTTATGAACGCTTTCTAATAGTTGACGATTGACTTTGTTTGATTTCCAGGTACAGAAAAATTGCTAAAAATGGCTGAAGAAATGAAAAATCTGGATTCGTTCATTTACGTGTCTACGGCTTACAGCAACTGTAAGCCATAGTTGTTTAGGACATTTTAGAAATCGACTTTTATGAACGCTTTCTAATAGGTTGACGATTGACTTTGTTTGATTTTCAGGTACAGAAAAATTGCTAAAAATGGCTGAAGAAATGAAAAATCTGGATTCGTTCATTTACGTGTCTACGGCTTACAGCAACTGTAATATTAAGAAAATAGAAGAAAAGTTCTATGAGCCCCTGTACACTCACATTGAAATGGAACAAATAATTAATTCATGTTCGCATACAGAACTCACTGTCCTAAATGATATCCTAATCAAACCCATGCCCAACACATACACATTAAGCAAAAACGCTTGTGAACAGATGGTTAGAGAAAAAATGGATAAACTTCCATTAGGTATTGTTCGACCTTCCATTGTAATGCCAGTGGTAGAGGAACCTTGTCCTATGTGGGTAAAAGGAATGAACGGTCTGACAGCAATGTATGTTGCTGTAGGTCTCGGACATCCACTTTTAAAGTAACATAAATTAGATGCTAAAAGTAATTATTCAGGACATAAAAAACAGCAAAGTCTATAATATATACAAGGGAACAACAAAAATATAGAACATATGTAGAAAGTACATCAGATTTAATCGGTTATAGGTAGGAGGTAACTTGAAAATTTTCTAACGCAATAAATATAAAATTTATTTCCAAAAAGATATACAACTAACATATTTTTCTAGGAAAAACAAAAGTAAAACTGTTAAGAATAGTTCCAACATAGAGGATAATCAAAAAAACAGCAAAATCTATAATATATACAGAGGAACAACGAAAATATAGAACATATGTAGAAAGTATATCAGATTTAATCGGTTATAGGTAGGAGATAACTTGAAAATTTTCTAACGCAATAAATATAAAATTCATTTCCAAAAAGATATACAACTAACATATTTTTCTAGGAAAAACAAAAGTAAAACTGTTAAGAATAGTTCCAACATAGAGGATAATCAAATAAAAAATCTGGTGTGAACATCACACGACTTTCTATTACATTTGCGGAATACGTATTTGAAAAAAAAAAAATATAAAAAAAATGAAAATTTTTCTAAGTCCCGAGCATGAGCCGCCTACGGCGGCCAATTTTCGACCAAAAATTTCCTAAATTTGTAACGGGATTTTCCTGATTGCAGTGTGACCTTTTGCTAGTTATAATTAAATAGATCAGCATCAATAGGTTCTCCGTTAAAAATGTGATATAGGTATTTCTTAATTGACCTGTTGGTTTTACTGTTCTGAGAAATCACTCTAGGTATAGCTATTTGGGAGCTTTTGAAATTTTTCCGTGAGTTGTTGTTGATGTTTTTATTGTTGGTGTTGTTGTTGTTGTGGTGGTGTTGGTGGTGGTGGTGGTGGTGGTGGTGGTGTTGGTGTTGTTTGTGAAATATTTTTTTGATACCTAACTAAGACTTTAGTAGTTTAGTCATTAAAAAAGCGGTCGAAATACTGTTAACTGTAAAAATACAGGAAAATACCGCTAACCGTTGTTCCGATGTTCATAAAAATTACTAATTGGTGCGTTTTAGGTATGGTTTTGGGGGGGTCTACTCTCATAACTTTTTCGATATCTCTAACCGTTTTGTGAAAACCGCTAAGAAGCGGTTAATTCCGACTGTGGGCGGCGCCCAGTGCAACTTTTGCCAATTTTCAGATTTTTCCCTTTACTTACTCATCAAGACTTACCATCCTGCCAAATTTCAAGTTTCTAGGACATCGGGAAGTGCCTCATAATTTTGATGAGTGAGTCAGTGAATCAGTCAGTCGTAAAATAAGCGATTTTCGAACCGTTTTTTCTACCCCTTCCAGTAAAGCTAGAACTTTGAAATTTCGTAGGTATAATAAGGAAGTATAGGTTAACATATGGTCCAAATTTCGTGAGATTACATTGAAAATTGACGGAGCTATGATAGGGGTAAAAATGCGTCGAAATGTTTCGTGTAATATACACACTGGCGTGCTCAGGCCGGAACTTGGCCTGGCGCACTGCCGTAGAAAAATTTTCAAAAAAAAAGTTCAATTTTTGGACACTTTTTAATGATCCCTCATTACACGGGGAGTATTTTAAGATAGGAAATTTTTGGTCGAAAATTGGCCGCCGTAGGCGGCTCATGCTCGGGACTTTTTTTTTTCAAATACGTATTCCGCAAATGTAATAGAAAGTCGTGTGATGTTCACACCAGATTTTCTTTCTACCGTATACAGTTTGTGGAGTGTAGAACATTGTGAAACAGTTAGGAAGTGATTGCAACAAAGTTATAGTCGGTTTCATTAATTGCTACCGAATCTCAAAGGTTGATATATTTTTTCATTGTTACTTTTATTGCTTCAAACTTTAAATCAATCTCATCAATTAATAGTAAATCTCGAAGGTTGATATTTGTTATTGGTATTTTTGTGTTTTCTTTCTACCGTATACAGTTTGTGGAGTGTAGAACATTGTGAAACAGTTAGGAAGTGATTGCAACAAAGTTAAAGTCGGTTTCATCAATTGCTACCGAATCTCAAAGGTTGATATATTTTCATTGTTACTTTTATTGCTTCAAACTTTAAATCAATCTCATCAATTAATAGTAAATCTCGAAGGTTGATATTTGTTATTGGTATTTTTCATTTCTTTAAATCGAGTGGAAATAATTATTTACTTAAATCCAGCTCTGTAAATTCAGCAACGCAAGTATCACTCTTTTTCATTTATTGACTATTATTATTATTTTTTTAATCAATGTAATAATTTATCTAATTACTATCTACTTAGGAACTCTATAATGGTTGCCAATTTTGTTTTTGTACATTATATGTTTGTCATTTTGGGGATGTGCTAGGTCTAGGTCGTTAATAAAAAAGGTTTTCCAGCAGGTAGCAGAGATTATATTGGGTTTCAGCTTTCAGATACCTCTGCATTTATTTAAATTAAATACCTAGATACCTAATTATTATGTATTTTAGATCTATCGTTGCTAATTATTATACCTACCTACACTATTATTAGTAGGTTTACAATTTACATATTCAGTTTGGGAAAATGTTCGGGCAAAAAGTATTATGGAAGAGTGTTACGGTTATTCATACAAAAAAGCTTGTTAAAAATGCAATGTTTTCTACAATTTCAGTCAAGTTTTGATGAGATATACGTATACATTAGCTAGATAGATAATTATACATATTGATTATGTACATAGTTACCTAGATAATATGTATAACGAGATTACCTCATTTTAATACCAATCTAATTATTTATATGATTAAACCATAGGTAATGGATATAATTATTTAATCGTTTTCAAAATATTATTCCTGCTCCATAGTAGCTTTAATTTTAAATGATACATAATACAATTAATTGCTAATTTTATATAATAAGTATTCAAGATTTCACACAATATGAAAATCTAAGCGATCTAAATCTATAGCCTACAATCTCCATGTCAGTTAAAAAATTTCCCATCTTGCTTAAGGTACGCGTGTTTGTTTTAGACTACGTGTTTAGACTGTGAGAGTAAAGGGACTTTTCAGTCCTATGCTGGCAGTATAAACAATATACAGGGTGGTTCGTGATTTACGTGTTTAGACTGTGAGAGTAAAGGGACTTTTCAGTCCTATGCTGGCAGTATAAACAATATACAGGGTGGTTCGTGATTTGCGAACCACGCTTATATCTCAGAAACGGCTGGGAATTAAGGAATGAAATAAACGGCATCATGCACTTTTTATTCTCATTTTTTTTTATATATACAAAACAACATTTTTAAATTACTTTGTTTTATTAATTACAAATGCAAATAATTAGCAAAAAGCCTCCCGTCGAGTCCAAGGGGTTTATGGTTTTAGTCTAATTACCTAATTAGGTTGTTTTCCCCCCGTTAGCAAAGTCAACTATGATTAGTATTAATTAGGTAATTAGAAAGCAGTTTGCTACTTTCGTTGATTAGATAATGGCCCATATACTATGTATAGTTTTCCAGTAATTTAGTCAGTTTACTGGAACCTTGTCTTTCTTCTTTCCCTTAGCATACCTACCTATGTATTGATTTTTAATCCCAATTTCCCTGTGGCCCATACTTTGAAGGGGATAAATGAAAGAAAAAGGACTAAAAGGAGAGAGAGAGAGAGAGAGAGAGAGAAGCGAGGGAGGAGAGAGATACGACTGACTGTTTTCCAGAATAGCATGGAATATTTCCCTCGTTTATGTATTGATTTTTAATCCCAATTTCCCTGTGGCCCATACTTTGAAGGGGATAAATGAAAGAAAAAGGAGAGAGAGAGAGAGAGAGAGAGAGAGAGAAGCGAGGGAGGAGAGAGATACGACTGACTGTTTTCCAGAATAGCATGGAATATTTCCCTCGTGGTTTTGAACCCAGGGTCCCAGAGTATCCAAGTCCCATTCCATGACATATTGAACGAGTGAAATCTAGGTTACCCATGTGAATAAAAAAAACTTCTATCCCTTCTCGGAAGAGTAGGGATCTCGGAACGGAAGAAAGAAAAAGTAAAACGTAAAACAGAAAGAAGAAACTTTGTAGAAAAAGAAAGACCAAAACAATAAAAATGGACTGCACAACAGCTGTGAGGCACATGTTCATCAATTGAACATACTCTTCTATCCCTTCTCGGAAGAGTAGGGATCTCGGAACGGAAGAAAGAAAAAGTAAAACGTAAAACAGAAAAAAGAAACTTTGTAGAAAAAGAAAGACCAAAACAATAAAAATGGACTGCACAACAGCTGTGAGGCACATGTTCATCAATTGAACATACTAATATGAAATCAATAAAATAAATTATTTTTATCATATTAATAATAATTAAGTAAGTATTAAGGGAACTTTGCCTTGGAGTCAGAGACTTTGGGTTCAATTCCCAGTCGTATAAGAAATTTTGGACGAATAATATTATGAACAAAATGTCTAACAATAAGGCAATGCAATTAGGACTACAAAGTTCCTTTTTTAATTACCTGTCGACCACAAAGTATACATATATTTTTTTAAAGCCCATTTGTCAAGAGAATCCAAAGACAGAAATTAGCCCCAACTGAAATAACAAAATTGTCATTTCAACGGTTTGGTGAATTCAACAAATTTTGAGCTCTTTAACCTGTTTATATTGTACTTTTTGGTCTCCATTTGATCTTTTTTACCTCAAGCCCAATAAAACCCTTAGGAGACCCATGCTCAATTTTCAGTGCACGTTGGTCTTTATTACCTCAAGCCCCAAGCGACTCTTCATTTCCAACCAAAAACCGCATATAAATTGACTTCTCGAAAGCCTGCGATATGTTAAGTGAGTCGGTGAACTTTCAAACCTGAGCCGCCAGGGCTGTCGATCGGCCGCTAGTGCAGTCCTAAATCAATTCAAATAAACGAAATTTACGAGGCGGCTGAGGCCGAGGCGGGACTGGAGCCAGAGGGGGCCACATTGGAGGAGTCCCCCAAGGAGAGAGCCTGGACTATCCTCGGATCCGCTTTACTACCTTCCCGGAACTCTTCCAGTGTCAGTCTGTCGTCGTGATTCTTGTCCATCTGATCGAAGATCTTGTCCACTCGCTTCTGCGGCGTGTTCTCGTCCTCGGACTGAGGCTGTTGACCCTGTAACCATAGCATGGATCACTGAAGTTGAGCACGGGTGCGCGTGGTTAGTACCCGGATGGGTGACCATCTGGCCAATAGCATGCTGCTAGTTTTTAAAAAAAAGTTATTGGAGTCAGAGAAAGTAAAAAAGTTAACCAGTTTTTCCATTGTCTATAGAGGAGTTTTCACTATAAAAAATATTACATGGGTATATGAGACTTCTACCCTCAAAAACCACGAATAAACTACCATTTGGGAGAATTTAAAAATCTAGTGATTTCTTTTCCTTGAATCTAGTGATTTTTAAAAATTTGGAGTGGAGACCCTGTTTTCTACTGGGAGTTTAGGGCCGAATCATGAATTTTTTTTCAAAAAAGCATTTAAAAAAAAAGCATTTTGGCTCATATGTAAAATGGGTCAAAAAAGGCATTTAAAATGTAAAATGCAAAATGCTTTTTCAAAACCAATTTGAAATGTAAAATGTAAATGTACATTTTACATTTTGCATTTTGCATTTTGCATTTTGCATTTTGCGGTTCGCACATCTCTGGTAACCATGCCAAGAGCCAGACACCAACGAATCAAATAAGGCCAAGTATTTACTCAAAAAAGAAACCCAAATGGTATATTATACAGAATTTCAAAAACTGCTGAATGCTTCAATGTAAACTGCAAACAAAAATTTCAACGACTGCTGAAACCCTCCAAGAGAACCAAGGATTCCAAGAATCCACACTTCTGTGGGTATACTACCAAAGGCCATTCTAAATTAAAGTACGAGGGAATCGTAGAAAAATCATGCATTTGTAGCTCGTACGAGTAACTATGTACAACACCAACACGGTAGCACGGCACCTTTCAAATATCGGTCTCTGAAGGATATGTTATAGTTTACAAGCTACACGTAAATTAATTTTATGGGGCAGATAGCAAACTCGTAAGGTACGTGCCACATTCGCTTTTATAAAGTACAGAGGTACAGCACACCATTCGTTTCAGCAACTGAGTGTGTGCTAGTACTAGGGATTTTCAATGTTATACGATATACGCAATGAGTAACAACACAAAACAATTCCCTTGGATGTATTTAGTCGTACAACATAGATCATTGACAATAGTAATGAACAATGAACCTATATTATTAATGCCTGTCAAACTCTTAGATGTTACCTGTCAAACTCTTGATTCCATAAACCCAGGAGGGTTATAGATTTATAGCATGTCTCCCATTACAACGAACTGTTGAGGTACTATATTGAGCTTTAATGTAGCGTAGTATCATTAATGTAAGGACTACATTTCCGTGACACTAAAAAATCTAGCTACAATCCAAGCTGAAAAGCGTACAAAAAATGTTGAAGAAAGAATAAGAAGTCGAGTCTATTTGAAAGAAGAAAAGGAAACGGAAAGAAACGCTTTCAAAAAACGTTAAATGAAAGAGGAAACGTTAAAAATAAAATACCTATATGTCTACTTACCTTGAAAGGAAAGGGCAAATCACAAGACACGATAGAAAGACATGTGGAGCGAAAAAAGGAAGACGATTTTCCTTTGTACGGCAAAAGGCGAAGAGGGATGTTAAAAGGAACAGACAACTAGATGCAAGAAAGTTAAAATAATAATGACACATGGCACAGAGAGAACAAAGGAAGAGGTGATACATAAGTAATAGCATTAGACCGTGATGAAAGAGGAAAAGCAAAACGACGGAAAATGAGAGAGGAAAGGGAGGAAGCAAATTAGGTAAATGGAGGAAGAGAAGAATTAGGACGAGGTGGAGAAGAGAAGGTAGCAAGAGAGGAGAAAGGAGATGAGAAAATGATGAAAATTTATTTAATGCAGATGGTGCTCACGAATAGGAAAAGAATAAGGGGAAGGTACACATGAGTGAATTACAGATCTGCGGAAAGTCGTAAAATTGGAACATATAAAAATCGAGGAGCAGCCGTGTTATATTTGAAAGCAAAAAGCAATGAATTATTTATGTTCATATTGAATGAGTTGGCGATTATGAGATGAGTTGATGAGTCATGAGTGCCAAATTTATCTAAGGCGTAGGCTTGGGTTTCACTTTCGAATTCGGCCATAGCGAAATTAGCCTTTCCATAACAATGAACATGATTGATTCTTCCTTCTTCTCTGACTGGGAATATATCTGCGGTGGTTTAAAAATAACCCAGGAAAATAATATTAAAATTAAAAACATACTATTGAAAATAAAAGAAAAAAAAAATAGACAAAGAGGAAATAAAATGAATTCCTGATTTTAATTCCAATAGATAGTGAAGATGATCTAACTACATCTATCTATAAATCTAGATCTTCTAGCAAGATACATACCACCATTTGATAGATAGCGTCCACAATGTTGTACATTTCTTCTCTCGTGATAAAACCATCGTTGTCGACATCGTACAATCTGAATGCCCCTGCAACATGAATCAAAATAGGCAACGGGTCACAACAACCTGTGCAAAAAAACTACCGTCTACATACAAATACGACACAAGACAAAATACCGGCTCCATACGAATAAGACCCATATGTGTAGAATAGATCTAGAGGACTTTAAAACAGTCTAAACACCACCTGATAACCCAGGTTACCTACTAGTTAGGTATACAATTTTGCATGTTCAAAGTAATTTTAGTTAGAAAAAGGATTCAAACCCAGCACTCCCGGATTAAGAATCAGTGCCCTGAGGTTAGAGGGCGAACATCTCTAGAGATCTAGAGGTGCTCTTGGGGATCTTTGAAAGGAAAATTGTATTTATTTTCAAAGGGAGATCCTAATACAATATACAATATTTTCAACAGATACATAGTGGAAAATAGATGCAGAGAAGAAGCCCACCATATTCTCGTAAAGCCAAATGGGCAAATAAATATAAAGGTGCAAGGGGAAAGGGTAAAGGAAACCCCATCATCATCAAGACTTCTTGACCCTTAAAATCTTCCCACTTACAGCGGGATTTTGACCAGAGCTATCATTAAAAAGGGGCGAGAGAAAAAAAAGGCTTTTATGTCAGATGAAATACAGGGCAAACCCGAAATTTGATACGAGCTACAAATGTATGATTTTTCTACGATTCCTTCATACTTTAATTTAGAATGGCCTTTGGTAGTACCTATACCCACAGAAGTGTGGATCCTTGGAATCCTTGGTTCTCTTGGAGGGTTTCAGCAGTCGTTGAAATTTTTGTTTGCAGGTTACATTGAAGCATTCAGCAGTTTTTGAAATTCTGTATAATATACCATTTGGGTTTCTTTTTTGAGTAAATACCTACTTGGCCTTATTTGATTCGTTGGTGTCTGGCTCTTGGCATGGTTACAGGGTCAACAGCCTCAGTCCGAGGACGAGAACACGCCGCAGAAGCGAGTGGACAAGATCTTCGATCAGATGGACAAGAATCACGACGACAGACTGACACTGGAAGAGTTCCGGGAAGGTAGTAAAGCGGATCCGAGGATAGTCCAGGCTCTCTCCTTGGGGGACTCCTCCAATGTGGCCCCCTCTGGCTCCAGTCCCGCCTCGGCCTCAGCCGCCTCGTAAATTTCGTTTATTTGAATTGATTTAGGACTGCACTAGCGGCCGATCGACAGCCCTGGCGGCTCAGGTTTGAAAGTTCACCGACTCACTTAACATATCGCAGGCTTTCGAGAAGTCAATTTATATGCGGTTTTTGGTTGGAAATGAAGAGTCGCTTGGGGCTTGAGGTAATAAAGACCAACGTGCACTGAAAATTGAGCATGGGTCTCCTAAGGGTTTTATTGGGCTTGAGGTAAAAAAGATCAAATGGAGACCAAAAAGTACAATATAATATATAAACAGGTTAAAGAGCTCAAAACTTGTTGAATTCACCAAACCGTTGAAATGACAATTTTGTTATTTCAGTTGGGGCTAATTTCTAGGTTCATATAAGAATAAGACTAAAAACTCTAAAAAGACTCCCTACCTCCCCAAGCCTGATATAATATGTACCTACGAGTGTCATTTTCGTCATAATTTCTAAGTAAATGACCCGATGGGAATAAATTGTCAACTAATTTGGAATTTCCTATTATGCAAATGAAGCTTTTTATTTAGTTCATCACTTCAAAGTCATTTGAAATTTAAAATCGAACATTTTGTTTTTCCTGGACTCGACCTAGCAGTGCGTGTGTCTGGGGTCAGTCGTCTGGACATATCAGGAATAGCTGGCTATTTCGGGGTGCGCTCAGCCTTGTGAGGATTTAAATTTGAAATGGGAGTCATTTGAAATTGAAAATCAATCAATTTTATGTTTTTTCTTGGTCCAAATTAGCATAGCTACTAAGATAATAAGTATTGACGAGGTCAGTCGTTCGGGCATAACTACCAGGAGTAGCCTCATGTCGAACAATAAAATTAGTGAATCTACATACCATAATATCCCTCTCCAACACAAGAGGACTTTAGTTTAAAAAATAAAAAAAATAAATAAAAAAAAAATGCTGTGAAAAGTAATAAAGTTGGAAAAGTTGTGGAATGTTATTACGTTGGAAAAAGGTGAGTGGGAAAGTGGGAGAGCCACTTGAATTTTTTAAAACTTTTAAAAAATGTTCTCGCCTTGTGTTTTTATTTACATTTTTGCCACTTCTGTTCTCTGTTCCCAAGGGTTCCCCACTATCCCCCTCACAGAACTTACCCTACTTGATGGGCTTACGACTCTAAACACAATACAACGAATAGTAACTTGATAAAATTCTATACAGGATACAGGCAGGCAGCAGTAGATATGAACATATTTTGTGGTTACCTTTTACCCTCAATAACCTTAGTACCTACCTATGCCAGAGTATGCCAGCCACTCACACTCAGACCTAGGTCTCTCGGACTGTCTCACAGGCCGAGGTTTGAAATTTTTTTCTGCCATACACATACCGATTGTCTGGCAGACCCTCTGGGCGTAAGTGGTCGGCATCAGACGAAAAAACGTTTTTCCTGTTAAAACTAATAGACGATGTGCAATTGTGCACTGTGCACTGTCCATCTGTCATTGTTACCCATGCATTTTTACCTTTGACTCAAAATACTCGCATAATCTAAATTTGTAGCGTAATATCACAGTCGGTTCCCAAATTTCGGGTTTGCCCTGTATTTCATCTGACATAAAAGCCTTTTTTTTCTCTCGCCCCTTTTTAATGATAGCTCTGGTCAAAATCCCGCTGTAAGTGGGAAGATTTTAAGGGTCAAGAAGTCTTGATGATGATGGGGTTTCCTTTACCCTTTCCCCTTGCACCTTAATATTTATTTATTTGCCCATTTGGCTTTACGAGAATATGGTGGGCTTCTTCTCTGCATCTATTTTCCACTATGTATCTGTTGAAAATATTGTATTAGGATCTCCCTTTGAAAATAAATACAATTTTCCTTTCAAAGATCCCCAAGAGCACCTCTAGATCTCTAGAGATGTTCGCCCTCTAACCTCAGGGCACTGATTCTTAATCCGGGAGTGCTGGGTTTGAATCCTTTTTCTAACTAAAATTACTTTGAACATGCAAAATTGTATACCTAACTAGTAGGTAACCTGGGTTATCAGGTGGTGTTTAGACTGTTTTAAAGTCCTCTAGATCTACTCTACACATATGGGTCTTATTCGTATGGAGCCGGTATTATGTCTTGTGTCGTATTTGTATGTAGACGGTAGTTTTTTTGCACAGGTTGTTGTGACCCGTTACCTATTTTGATTCATGTTGCAGGGGCATTCAGATTGTACGATGTCGACAACGATGGTTTTATCACGAGAGAAGAAATGTACAACATTGTGGACGCTATCTATCAAATGGTGGTATGTATCTTGCTAGAAGATCTAGATTTATAGATAGATGTAGTTAGATCATCTTCACTATCTATTGGAATTAAAATCAGGAATTCATTTTATTTCCTCTTTGTCTATTTTTTTTCTTTTATTTTCAATAGTATGTTTTTAATTTTAATATTATTTTCCTGGGTTATTTTTAAACCACCGCAGATATATTCCCAGTCAGAGAAGAAGGAAGAATCAATCATGTTCATTGTTATGGAAAGGCTTTTTTTTTGCTATGGCCGAATTCGAAAGTGAAACCCAAGCCTACGCCTTAGATAAATTTGGCACTCATGACTCATCAACTCATCTCATAATCGCCATCATATCTACTGCTGCCTGCCTGTATCCTGTATAGAATTTTATCAAGTTACTATTCGTTGTATTGTGTTTAGAGTCGTAAGCCCATCAAGTAGGGTAAGTTCTGTGAGGGGGATAGTGGGGAACCCTTGGGAACAGAGAACAGAAGTGGCAAAAATGTAAATAAAAACACATCTACTGCTGCCTGCCTGTATCCTGTATAGAATTTTATCAAGTTACTATTCGTTGTATTGTGTTTAGAGTCGGAAGCCCATCAAGTAGGGTAAGTTCTGTGAGGGGGATAGTGGGGAACCCTTGGGAACAGAGAACAGAAGTGGCAAAAATGTAAATAAAAACACAAGGCGAGAACATTTTTTAAAAGTTTTAAAAAATTCAAGTGGCTCTCCCACTTTCCCACTCACCTTTTTCCAACGTAATAACATTCCACAACTTTTCCAACTTTATTACTTTTCACAGCATTTTTTTTTTATTTATTTTTTTTATTTTTTAAACTAAAGTCCTCTTGTGTTGGAGAGGGATATTATGGTATGTAGATTCACTAATTTTATTGTTCGACATGAGGCTACTCCTGGTAGTTATGCCCCAACGACTGACCTCGGCTATACTTATTATCTTAGTAGCTATGCTAATTTGGACCAAGAAAAAATATAAAATTGGATTGATTTTCAAATTCAAATGACTTCCATTTGAAATTTAATATTTAAATCCTCACAAGGCTGAGCGCACCCCGAAATAGCCATTTCTGATATTCATTTCAGCCATTTCAGCTATTTCTGATATGCCCAG
This sequence comes from Diaphorina citri, assembly GCF_000475195.1. Lineage (NCBI taxonomy): Eukaryota > Metazoa > Arthropoda > Insecta > Hemiptera > Psyllidae > Diaphorina > Diaphorina citri. The sequence goes on from NW_007378824.1 coordinate 52,008, forward strand.
ACGATTGACCCCAGACACACGCACTGCTAGGTCGAATCCAGGAAAAACAAAATATTCGATTTTAAATTTCAAATGACTTTGAAGTGACGAACTAAATAAAAAGCTTCATTTGCATAATAGGAAATTCCAAATTAGTTGACAATAAAATTTATTCCCATCGGGTCATTTACTTAGAGATTATGACGAAAATGACACTCGTACATATTATATCAGGCTTGGGGAGGTAGGGAGTCTTTTTAGAGTTTTTAGTCTTATACTAAACTTATATGAACCCCTGAACTGCTTACTGCTTTTACGATGCACATCTTATTAAGCCTAATCTTCACTTTGAATGGATTTTTTTTTATTTCTTCGTCAAATTTCGGCCTCAAGAGGGGATTAAAGAAAGCATCTCCGACCTACAGACTTTTAATCAAGATATTTAACTGTCATGTCTATCTTACGGACATAGAAAGAAAATGACACTCGTAAATATTATATCAGGCTTGGGGAGGTAGGGAGTCTTTTTAGAGTTTTTAGTCTTATACTTTATATGAACCCCTGAACTGCTTACTGCTTTTACGATGCACATCTTATTAAGCCTAATCTTCACTGGGAATGGATTTTTTTATTTCTTCGTCAAATTTTGGTCTCAAGAGGGGATTAAAGAAAGCATCTCCGACCTACAGACTTTTAATCAAGATATTTAACTGTCATGTCTATCTTACGGACATAGAAATAAATAATGACGTCACATTGGGCCCAATAAAAGAAAGCGCTAGGCCGGCACTATCGGTACAGAGCTCTCGGTAACTAACAAGAACAGTCTCTAATTATTAGAGCTCATTTATTGTTAGAGCTAATCCTACAAGAATTCAAAACCATATTCAATAATTCAAATTCGTGAAATTAGCCCTGGATCAAAATCGTGGAAAATTGGGTCATAATGGTGCAAAGACCTGTAAACACAATTCTATATTATGGGTTGCTAAGTACCAAAGTATCCTATGTACAGCTATACGTGTTCCACAAACATGCCTGAGTAGTTTTCAAAATTAAAAACGATGCATTAAAAAGTGGCATCATTAGAATACGTTATTATGGGTTGCTAAGTACCAAAGTATCCTATGTACAGTTGTACAGCTATACGTGTTCCACAAACATGCCTGAGTAGTTTTCAAAATTAAAAACGATGCATTAAAAAGTGGCATCATTAGAATACGTTTTTTTTTGTCAATTGGCCTTTGTGTTTTTACTTTCTATTACTAACAGTATAGCGGAGCTATACAAGTAATGAAAGTATTGCAATCGGTCCAAATTTTCAAAATCGGGAAATGACGACTGAGGGACTTCTTTGCCGACGATGCTTTCGACCGCTTGAGGAAAGAAAATGCAAATTTCACCGAGAGAATAGTAGTGCTCACGGCAGATTTGCAATCGGATGGCCTAGGACTTGACGAAAAGGAAAAGAAAGTTCTGAGAGAAGACGTCAATATTGTGTTCCATGTGGCAGCCACAGTCAAGTTCGATGAGCATTTCCAGACAGCCTTTGAAATCAATTGTAAAGGTAGGTTATATGTTATATGACATATGAAAATGAAAATTTCCCCCTTGACGTTATGCAATTTTTCGCAATTCTACGAATCTTGATCAGTACTGGCGAAAAAAAGGGCATTCAAAATCTCTATAATTAAAGAAGTGAAATTTGAAGCTCACTTTACAAAATCTACTTAGAAATAGAATACTGAAAAAACTCGATAAGACAGAAGTGGGGGCGGAAAAGTAGGAAAAGTAATAAAACTGAAACAAAAGACAAAATGTAATGAGATGACTCGGTTGAAATCTCAATGTGATTCTTGCTTTCCTTTTTCTGCTTTCCTTGTCTCTCAGAAATATGAATATTTCATTCAAACAAAGTTTAGAAGGGATTGAAAAAGAACGAATGTCTGAAAGGGGAAAAGGAAAAATGGACAAGGGACGAAGGGACAGGAAATGAGGTCAGCAAAGTACTTATAGTTTCAGTTGGTGTACGCCATAGTTGTTTAGGACATTTTAGAAATCGACTTTTATGAACGCTTTCTAATAGGTTGACGATTGACTTTGTTTGATTTTCAGGTACAGAAAAATTGCTAAAAATGGCTGAAGAAATGAAAAATCTGGATTCGTTCATTTACGTGTCTACGGCTTACAGCAACTGTAATATTAAGAAAATAGAAGAAAAGTTCTATGAGCCCCTGTACACTCACATTGAAATGGAACAAATAATTAATTCATGTTCGCATACAGAACTCACTGTCCTAAATGATATCCTAATCAAACCCATGCCCAACACATACACACTAAGCAAAAACGCTTGTGAACAGATGGTTAGAGAAAAAATGGATAAACTTCCATTAGGTATTGTTCGACCTTCCATTGTAATGCCAGTGGTAGAGGAACCTTGTCCTATGTGGGTAAAAGGAATGAACGGTCTGACAGCAATGTATGTTGCTGTAGGTCTCGGAATAATGCGAACCGTCTATCAAAACACGAGCAATATAGTTGATATGGTACCTGGAGATCTTGTTGTCAATATTCTACTTGCAGCAGCATGGGACGTTGCTAGACGTGTAAAGAAATTGGACACCATCACCAGAAGCGATCAGAATGTTGAAGCAAAGCTGATTGATCCAAATAACAATGTTGAAGAGGAATCAATCAAAAAGCTTGATGTAAACTATGAAATAAACCATGGAAACTATGACACTACAAATCATGTGAACTATATTAAACAGAATATAAAAGAGAAATTCATTGATAAATACAACAACAATGTTCCTGATACTGATGATTCTTTTAAAATGTCAACTCAAACTCAAAACCTTGCAGATTCTGTCATCTCTAATCAATCTGTTTCTAATAAATCTAATGGTGAACATTCAGATCGCATTTATCACATGGTAAGTTGTGTTGAAAATCCCATTGCGTTGGGAAAATCCACCGAGCTAACAATTTATTATAGTAACCAAGCCAAGGAGGGGTGCGAGAAAAGTCTTTGGTGTATTCATCACAACCCAACGGGCAAAAAGTGGTTGTATTTCACTTACTTTTATCTGTACAACCTTCTACCAACTCTTGTGTTTTTTGTGTTCCTTGAAAAGCTTTCTGGTAAAAAGGCACAACTTATGAAGATCTATAGGAAAGTGTTTTTCCTCAACACCACCATTGCTAATTTTTCCATCAACGAATGGTCCTTTACAAATGATAATGCACTTAAATTATTCAACACCTTAAATAGCAAGGATAGAAAAATGTTTGGCTTCAGCATGAAAAAGGTTTCATGGCTATTTTTCCACTTGAACCTTCACCGAAGTCTTTCAAAATACGCGATACATGTTCCGGTAACGAAGAAATTATACGTAACAAAACATCGGTATATGCTAATAGCTGACTTTAGAACCTCGATTATTTCAACTTTCTATTATTTTAACTTCCATTATTTCAACTCCAAAATCCATTTTTTTTGTCTATCTTTCAAAGAATATCCTATCTTATCAGAGGAAAAGATCATTTCAACTACCCCCCGGTCCCAATTAGTTGAAATAATCGAGGTTCTACTGTATTCTATTCTACACGCGCCTCAAATTGTATTTAGGTAAAAAAAAAAAGCTACAATAGGAATAATTAGGTACATACTTATCTACTATGTATGAACAGACTCGTATTATGGGGACTCATCAGAATAATTAATTAATATAGGACCGATTCATCGGATATATGAATATTACATGAACAAAGGTAACCCAAGAGCAAGAAATAACAATGATTTGTCACATAATGCGAGCACGTTTCTAATTGGTAATCATATTCAAATTTCAACAAACAACACGATGTAAATCATATGGTATTTATGGTGTTATTTTTCGTTTTCCCCAATAGTCCTTGTTCGTTTCTAATTGATAATCATATTCAAATTTCAACAAACAACACGATGTAAATCATATGGTATTTATGGTGTTATTTTTCGTTTTCCCCAATAGTCCTTGTTAAACTAACCGGGCGCGGCGCTTCGAACTCTTGACGTTCGAACGCTTGATAAGTTAAAATCCTGAAAAGATTAAAAAAGTAAATTTTTTGGATATATGTAAAAAGATCAATTTGATAGTTAAATTGGTTTCCGAAGATGGGCCTGCCAAAGCCTGCAGTGTATAAGTTAACTATATCACAAATAGGTCTGTGATAGGTAGTTAAAAATATGTGTGATTTTTGCGATATGGTTTCATAGCTTATAAATACCTATTCGTGATCATATTAAATAATAATTATTTAGCATAGTTTACAAGTTTACTCATTATCTAGGTACAAACATAAGTAACAATCTAAATACATATTTAGAAACAACTCGTATACCTATGTATCTACTTATCTAATTGGCATTGTGTGTGTGTGTGTGTGTGTGTGTGTGTGTGTGTGTGTGTGTGTGTGTGTGTGTGTGTGTGTGTGTGTGTGTGTGTGTGTGTGTGCAAAATCTACATCCTCTTTCGAGGCAAGAAATCACAAAGTTTGGACGACCGACTGAGGGACTTCTTTGCCGACGATGCTTTCGACCGCTTGAGGAAAGAAAATGTAAATTTCACCGAGAGAATAGTAGTGCTCACGGCAGATTTGCAATCGGATGGCCTAGGACTTGACGAAAAGTCGACTGAGGGACTTCTTTGCCGACGATGCTTTCGACCTCTTGAGGAAAGAAAATGTAAATTTCACCGAGAGAATAGTAGTGCTCACGGCAGATTTGCAATCGGATGGCCTAGGACTTGACGAAAAGGCAAAGGAAGTTCTGAGAGAAGACGTCAATATTGTGTTCCATGTGGCAGCCACAGTCAAGTTCGATGAGCATTTCCAGACAGCCTTTGAAATCAATTGTAAAGGTAGGTTATATTATATGTTATATGACATATGAAAATGAAAATTCCCCCCTTGACGTTTTGCAATTTTTCGCAATTCTACTAATCTTGATCAGTACTGGCGAGAAAAAGGTTATTCAAAATCTCTACCATTAAAAAAGTGAAATTTGAAGCTCACTTTACAAAAGAAATAGAATAAATAGATAAGACAAAAGTCGGGGCGGAAAAGTAATAAAACTGAAACAAAAGACAAAATGTAATGAGATGACTCGGTTGAAATCTCAATGTGATTCTTGCTTTCCTTTCCCCCCTTGACGTTATGCAATTTTTCGCAATTCTACGAATCTTGATCAGTACTGGCGAGAAAAAGGTTATTCAAAATCTCTACCATTAAAAAAGTGAAATTTGAAGCTCACTTTACAAAATCTACTTAGAAATAGAATACTGAAGGGCAAGAAAAAACTAGATAAGACAGAAGTGGGGGCGGAAAAGTAATAAAACTGAAACAAAAGACAAAATGTAATGAGATGACTCGGTTGAAATCTCAATGTGATTCTTGCTTTCCTTTTTCTGCTTTCCTTGTCTCTCAGAAATATGAATATTTCATTCAAACAAAGTTTAGAAGGGATTGAAAAAGAACGAATGTCTGAAAGGGGAAAAGGAAAAAGGGACAAGGGACGAAGGGACAGGAAATGAGGTCAGCAAAGTACTTATAGTTTCAGTTGGTGTACGCCATAGTTGTTTAGGACATTTTAGAAATCGACTTTTATGAACGCTTTCTAATAGGTTGACGATTGACTTTGTTTGATTTTCAGGTACAGAAAAATTGCTAAAAATGGCTGAAGAAATGAAAAATCTGGATTCGTTCATTTACGTGTCTACGGCTTACAGCAACTGTAATATTAAGAAAATAGAAGAAAAGTTCTATGAGCCCCTGTACACTCACATTGAAATGGAACAAATAATTAATTCATGTTCGCATACAGAACTCACTGTCCTAAATGATATCCTAATCAAACCCATGCCCAACACATACACACTAAGCAAAAACGCTTGGTACATTATATGTTTGTCATTTTGGGGATGTGCTAGGTCTAGGTCGTTAATAAAAAAGGTTTTCCAGCAGGCAGCAGGGATTATATTGGGTTTCAGATACCTCTGAATTTATTTAAATTAAATACCTAGATACCTAATTATTATGTATTTCAGATATATCGTTGCTAATTATTATACCTACCTACACTATTATTAGTAGGTTTACAGTTTACGTATTCAGTTTTGGAAAATGTTTGGGTAAAAAGTATTATGGAAGAGTGTTACGGTTATTCATACAAAAAAGCTTGTTAAAAATGCAATGTATTCTATATTATTTTACAATTTCAGTCAAGTTGTGATGAGATATACGTGTTGTGATGAGATATACGTATACATTAGCTCGATAGATAATTATACATATTGATTATGTACATAGTTACCTAGATATGTATAACGAGATTACCTCATTTTAATACCAATCTAATTATTTATATGATTAAACCATAGGTAATGGATATAATTATTTAATCGTTTTCAAAATATTATTCCTGCTCCATAATAGCTTTAATTTTAAATGATACATAATACAATTAATTGCTAATTTTATATAATAAGTATTTAAGATTTCACACAATATGAATCTAAGCGATCTAAATCTATAGCCTACAATCTCCATGTCAGTTAAAAAATTTCCCATCTTGCTTAGGTACGCGTGTTTGTTTTAGACTGCGTGTTTAGACTGCGAGAGTAAAGGGACTTTTCAGTCCTACGAGTATGCTGGCAGTATAAACAATGTACTCGCACTTCGTGCTCGGGAGGGGGGCTTCGCCCCCCTCCACCCCCCGGGGGCTTCGCGTGTTCGCTACGAATAGAAGTTGAGAACAAAAGTGGAGTTGCATTTCGAACAAAGCTATCAGTGTTCAGTGTGTTCTCACTCGCAATATTCAAGAAATAAAGGCAATGGTCATGTAGGTATCTTACTGAAGGAACTGTTTGGTTTCAGGGAAAAATGTTCTCATGACAGGGGCGTCAGGGTTTGTCGGAACCATCCTGTTGGAGAAACTATTGCGGACAACAGACATCAACAAAATCTACATCCTCTTTCGAGGCAAGAATACATATTTTCCGATACTGGGTGCTTTTTCAGCATAAACCTACATAGGTACCTATGTCATCCGTGACATCGGAATTCAGAGGTTTGAATCCGATATTTATGGCGAATACATTTATGTCCAATGTCCATTCTTTTCGCATTACCGTTTAATCTGTGTGGATTTTGTATATCCCTCATGCCTACAAATATTGTAAATATACAAACACGTCTGGTTCATAAGAAAATAGAGATAACTTTGTACACTAAATTTGTTAATAATAAGTATTTTATTTTTAGCGTAATTACCTAAATCATCTTTAATCTTTGTAGAAATTCTTTCAAGCAGAGCTCTTAATTTCTAGCTTACCTCTTTTAATTTCTAGTTTAGCTCTTCTTAGCTCTTAGTTTGAACTTTTAGTTTATGCATGATCGAAAAAAAAGTCCAGCCCAATATAAATACCACCTTACCATATAGTGTGGCACTTACAGTTTCCACAAATACATCTGATAAGGTAAGTACATATTTCCATATAAATATGAACTATGTATTTAGATTTCACAATGTTTAACCACCGAGTGGATTTAGAAAAGTACCTATACTTCATGAATTATTTCACAACACTTGACTCGGGGGAGCGTACAGATGAAAATTTTCAGCAAAACTGTGTACGTAATGTACGTAGTGTTTATTCCGTGGAGATTTTAACATTCTGACTCTCATATTTACATTCTGGCTCCAGGTGGAAATTTATTGTATTCATATAGAAAAAAAACAACCATTCAGGGCTGTTTCTCGGTATAATTTTTGGTGAAGCTTCGTATCAGAGAACCCGTCGTTTTTGACGGACAAGTCTGAAACTTTTAAATAGCATTACCTATTACCTTTAGAAAACGAAGACACTTAAGTGAATTGTGAAAACAACACATTGGAAAACCAATAAAACTCAGAATTAGACACGATAAGATATTGGAGAGAGCGCTTTATCAACTTTCAAAATATTTCAAGACTTGATCGAAAACATTAAGACCATGGGCAATAATTCTGTCCATGGGAGTTTGAAACGGAGACGAAAAAAGTCAATAGAAGAAATAACGGATGATCCATTCAAATCTGAAGAGAATGCACCTCAAACTATCCTGGACTTCTATGACAAACGTGATGAAGATGCTCTGAGTGACAAGCTAATCGAATTTGACGCAGAAGAATCTGAAATACAGGCGTTTTACAAAGGTATGTAAAAAAATATAAATTTCCAATTTGAAAACTTTGGATAGTTCATGGCAACGGTAGCCTTTCTTTTAACTTTAGGAACGATTCCTATTTGTGCGAGCTGCTGGAGCGAAAACGTCCGAAAACATTGCTTTTTAAAGTCAACCCATAAAGTGAAAATTTTCCAATTTCCTGAACATGTGTTTATACTGTACAAAATACAGTATAGCTGTTTGGTCCAAGTTTATATTGACCTACTAAATATTGAATACTAAATATCGTAGAACGCTAAACTTACAATAACATGATGAAGTTCGTCTTGTCAGAAAACTTTTCTCAAAATGAAACAGGATGTTTGAACACACTCTGTGTCGCCAGAAATAGATGCTCTTTCGTCATTATGTCTCGTTTTGAAGAGAGTTCAATAAATTTGATCACAACTTTACTGTAGGTGAAGTACAAACTTCCTCAAATTTTAAATTCGCATATTATAAAATATTAATGCAATTTGTAAAATGTAACAACTGAGTTGATATGCAGGTTATGGTAAATTTACGGATTTTAATATAAGTATTTTTCTTCACATTTCGAAACGAGGGAATTGCAACAAAACTTGAACATTATGGAATTAATATGTTTATGTACAAACATCTTGTGAAAACTTGTAAATGTAAAATAGAAGTTAAGAACAAAAGTGGAGTTGCATTTCGAACAAAGCTATCAGTGTTCATATTGTAATGCCAGTGGTAGAGGAACCTTGTCCTATGTGGGTAAAAGGAATGAACGGTCTGACAGCAATGTATGTTGCTGTAGGTCTCGGAATAATGCGAACCGTCTATCAAAACACGAGCAATATAGTTGATATGGTACCTGGAGATCTTGTTGTCAATATTCTACTTGCAGCAGCATGGGACGTTGCTAGACGTGTAAAGAAATTGGACACCATCACCAGAAGCGATCAGAATGTTGAAGCAAAGCTGATTGATCCAAATAACAATGTTGAAGAGGAATCAATCAAAAAGCTTGATGTAAACTATGAAATAAACCATGGAAACTATGACACTACAAATCATGTGAACTATATTAAACAGAATATAAAAGAGAAATTCATTGATAAATACAACAACAATGTTCCTGATACTGATGATTCTTTTAAAATGTCAACTCAAACTCAAAACCTTGCAGATTCTGTCATCTCTAATCAATCTGTTTCTAATAAATCTAATGGTGAACATTCAGATCGCATTTATCACATGGTAAGTTGTGTTGAAAATCCCATTGCGTTGGGAAAATCCACCGAGCTAACAATTTATTATAGTAACCAAGCCAAGGAGGGGTGCGAGAAAAGTCTTTGGTGTATTCATCACAACCCAACGGGCAAAAAGTGGTTGTATTTCACTTACTTTTATCTGTACAACCTTCTACCAACTCTTGTGTTTTTTGTGTTCCTTGAAAAGCTTTCTGGTAAAAAGGCACAACTTATGAAGATCTATAGGAAAGTGTTTTTCCTCAACACCACCATTGCTAATTTTTCCATCAACGAATGGTCCTTTACAAATGATAATGCACTTAAATTATTCAACACCTTAAATAGCAAGGATAGAAAAATGTTTGGCTTCAGCATGAAAAAGGTTTCATGGCTATTTTTCCACTTGAACCTTCACCGAAGTCTTTCAAAATACGCGATACATGTTCCGGTAACGAAGAAATTATACGTAACAAAACATCGGTATATGCTAATAGCTGACTTTATTGTGCTTACCACAATCAAATTGGTACTTGTTTACTTACTGTGTTGGTTGAGTTTGTTTATACTCCGTAATATTAAATTAAAATTAGGTTTAGTTTAGTCTAGTCTAGTCTTGATCTTAGGGATATCCAAATCCAAAGTCGAGATCTTGATCCAAGAAAGAGAAGTGGGTCCAATAAACCTTACTTACATACATATTTTCCGATACTGGGTGCTTTTTCAGCATAAACCTACATAGGTACCTATGTCATCCGTGACATCGGAATTCAGAGGTGATTTTTCGTCACTCTTCGTCGTGATTTTTCGCTCAGACCGTCTCGTCTGAGCGTGAGTGGTGGGCTTAACATTCGGTAAACTGTTTCTGAATTAGAAAAAGTCTCTTTTTTCAACGACCTTAAACAGTAAGAAAGTATAAAATATAACCTCTAGATATACCTAAAGTTTTTGTCGAGACGTTTACTGAAAATAAAGAGTTGTTTTTCCAATTTCTTAATTAATTGCCATTCCTCATGAGAGGAGATATACCTACTTATGTCAAGAAAGTGTCTCCCGTACGATTTTTCACAAGGGATAACAAATTGAATAAACTTAGCACTTCTAAAGTGTCTCCTTTTCTCACCTGCAGCTAAATGTCTGCTTATCCCGGTGACAGTCCTTTATTCCTCTTGTCTTTACTTCGCGAGATTCAATTTTCATAATTTCCTTCTTTTGTTCCTTCTTCCCTTTCTCTTTTCCCCTTGTTCCTTCTTCCCTTTTCTCCCCTTGTTCCCCTGTTTAAACCCAGTATTCCAAATGAAAAGAAGATATTGGGAATTTGGGAATGTTGACATCTTTGAAAAATTGAAAAGTAATCCCGCCATCTCCACTAATTCTTCTTCCATTGCATATTGCATAATCAAATAGTTACACGGCGTTCATACAAATTACGACTTCTGTTCAGAAACTTAATCTCAGCAGTTTTCCCACGGGTAATAATCTTTTCTAAGAAGCGAGTTTTCATGGAAATGGCCATATTACAAGACCTAGATGTCGGAAGCTTTTTTAGACCAATTACATTGCTCTGACAGTCAGGCTGTTCCTTCTCCCCTTTCTCTTTTCTCCCTTGTTCCTTCTTCCCTTTCTCTTTTCTCCGTTGTTCCTTCTTCCCTTTCTCTTTTCTCCGTTGTTCCTTCTTCCCTTTCTCTTTTCCTCTTGTTCCTTCTTCCCTTTCTCTTTTCTCCCTTGTTCCTTCTTCCCTTTCTCTTTTTTCCCTTGTTCCTTCTCCCCTTTCTCTTTTCTCCGTTGTTCCTTCTTCCCTTTCTCTTTTCTCCGTTGTTCCTTTTTCCCTTTCTCTTTTCTCCCTGGTTCCTTTTTCCCTTTCTCTTTTCTCCCTGGTTCCTTCTTCCCTTTCTCTTTTCTCCCTTATTTCTTCTTCGCCTCTTTCTTTCTTTTAATGCGTTCCTCCTTCAAGCTTCAAGTCGTAAGACTCGTAAGGGATTTCTTCTTTGAATTCTCCTTTTGCTTCGTAGCGCTTCCTTGTTTTTTTGCCCACAAAATTTTCCCTCCGGTCTTTTCCGCTTTTCCCTCTCCGACCTCTTCGTATCCTTTTCTTTTCTCATGATCAAAACATCGTGGGATGTAATTTCGTACAGTATAACCATCACCGAGTACAATTTCGTGGGATAAAAACCTTGTTCGAGGGATTTTTTCCGTGGGAATTTTTTCCGCTATGAAGGTTTTCGTCTGTGAGTTTTTCTTCTACGAATGCACATCATCTTATCCTATAGTTCTACCGATCTCTTCTTCGTTTCACCTTTAGTTCTGGTTACCCAGTTCCTCCTTTCTTTGTAAGGTTGTACTAGTTCTTCCTTGCTTTAAGATGTATACTTTACTCTCTTTTCAAATTATTTTCCCCTCTAGTCTTTTAACTTTCGTATTCTCAATCTCTCTCACACACTCTTACTGTATGTTTGCTTTCTCTCGCTCTCTCTATTTAGTCTATTTTCTCGTATTCTTACAATTTCTTCTCTCTTTCTCTTGCCAATCCTTCTTAATCCTCTCTTCTTCCTCTGCGTAGCAGTTCATCATCATAATTTATTATTTTTCATTCAGTCGTGATCTCTTCTCTTTTTTTCCCTTCATTTTTCCTCTCTCCCTCCCTCCCTCTCTCTCTCTCTCTTTCTCTGTCAGTCTTTTATATATTTATTACTCGTCTTTAGTCTTCTTTTTTTTTTTTTTGTGCAACTTTTCTCCTTTCTTGCGATAGGTACTATAAAATTTGCATTTTCCATCGGTGTCCTTTATTCAATCTTTTTTGCTTAGTTAGAATATCGGGACACTCATCCATAATTTTACCCAAGGATAGGTACTAAATTACAAATAATCCGTTTTTGAATCCGTGTTACTAAAAATCACATGCTGAAAAAATACCTACTTGTCTCGCAGGTTTTTATGTTTTTCGTACGTACCTACCTATCTTTTTAAACTTTTTTTTTTCTTCTTTTTTTGTAATTTTTTCTGTTTATTAGTCAGTTCCCGTATTTTCCATAGATTTGGAAAAAAACGGAACAAAGGTGTGTTCCGGCGGATATTGGCCTCCTCACATAAACCTCTCCCAACTCAAGTGAGGCTGGGTGAGGTTCATGTGGGTTATTTCTTTCCTAAATTTCCTTGGAATGTGTAAGGGTTAACGGCTGTAAATGCTGTAATGAGAGGCCTTTTTACTTTCCTTTTCACTGTGACCTCATTATATGTTAATGGCTCTCCCTTCTTCCTTCTTGTGCACTGTTCTGGTTTCGTGGTCTTGCGTTTCTTTCAGCGAGTAGTTATTTCATTTAAATGAAATGAATGACTTTTGTTTTAATTTCCAACCGAAGTTGCTCAACATTTCCAAACGTCTGATGTATCTCAATACCAGTAAGAACAAAATCTGAAAGAGTTTCAATAGAAGAGTACCAAATCCATTATTATTTGCTTTTAACTGGCTTGGAAGTAAAAAGAAAAAAAATGGCACAATGAAAGTAAAACTTTTTTGCAATAAATTTCCATTTTAACACAAAGCTCCCATGGATATTCACTGAATTAATGTCTTTTTTAGGCTTTATTTATAGTGGTAGGGTTCTCCTGAAGGAGCTCTTCAATCCAATCTTTTGCTTCATATTATCTAGATGCAGTTTTTCTTCCTCCCTCGGTGTTCATTACTTCTTTTCACATTTTCATTACTACGTATCACATACTTCGTAAACTCTTTTCTTCTCTGCTGCTTACACTTGCTCCATATCTAGATCTCTATCAGTTCTGTTCCATCATTCTTCTTCATATATGCTTTTCCTCTTCCACTATATGCAAGCAGTTCATCATCATAATTTATTATGTTTCATTCACTGAACCCTTCTCCTTTCCTTTCACCTCTTTCCCTGTTATAGGTGTTTTTGGCTGCATTTTTACTTTTTTTTTTACACCCGTAAGCTTTCGAAAGCTCGTGTGTTAATCTAATTTTATTTATTGCTTTGGGGGGCACTCGGTGATTAGGACTGGGTAGGGGTGAGAGGTGTATTCACAGCTTTTGCTATTAGCTCTCACTATCAGCTTTTTGTACTAATTGAATAATAGTTACCTACAGGGTACCAAAAGGTGAGGCGAGGAGGGTGAGATCCGGAAATGTACTTTTTTGAAAAATTGAGTAAAAAAAGTCATTTACTGAGGGGTGTATTCACAGCTTTTGCTATTAGCTCTCACTATCAGCTTTTTGTACTAATTGAATAATAGTTACCTACAGGGTACCAAAAGGTGAGGCGAGGAGGGTGAGATCCGGAAATGTACTTTTTTGAAAAATTGAGTAAAAAAAGTCATTTTGCATAGTTGTTCACACTATGAAATTGACTGGGTTGACTTGAAAATTGAATTTTGATTTTGACACAGTACATAAACTGATAAATCCCATGTGCATACCTGGGTACAATGGTACATAATTATTATAGGGATTGATTTCGAAGGTGTGGGAAATGTGGGCTGTATGAGTGTAGGCAATTTTCTCTCTCTCTCTTTCTCTCTCTCTCTCCCTCTCTCTCTTCACCTGTATGATATATGTAGGTACCTAGTCTCTGGGGAATATTAGATACTAGCTGAATTCCGTCGCTTCGCTCCGGAATCCCGCTAGTTCATCCCGAGGCATGGCCAAACTTGTGGAAAAGGCATGCCCTTCTTTTACTCCTTTCTTCCTTTTACCCTACTCAACTTTCTTTTTCTTCTTACTTTGTCTACCCACTACCCACATCCTCCGTCTGCCTTCTTTCTGCCCCGTCTATTGTCTGCTTCGTCCTTTTCTCATTTTTCTTGATATGTTATTCTTCCCTTTCCTATCTCTTCTTCGTCTTCTTCGTTTTCTTCTTTTCTCTCTCCCTACCTTCTCAGTCTGTCTTGGTTCTTTGCCGTCTATTCAATTGTCTGCTCCGTTCCTTTCTTATTTTTATTCGTTCGGATTTCCTCTCCTGCTTTGCCATTTTTCTTTCCCATATCTGTTTTCTCCATATACTCGTACACCTATGTTTTCTTATCATTCACTATTTTTTAGCTGAAGGAGTACCTGCTTTGGAACTAAAGCTAATAAGTTAATGATATCCTGGATATGGCCCTGGCTCATGCCATCAATTTCCACCTATTTGCTATTGTCTAGCTCCCCTCTGTTCTCTTTTCCGTGTGTACAATGTACATACATACGTCTCTTTTACTAGGTATTATTGCCTGCGGGTATCTGTGTAGGTATCCCATTTCTTTTCTTGTTTCCATTTCCCGAGGAACGAAACCTTCATCTCCTCCTTAGTTTTTTCTCCTCATACCTTCCTTTCGTCTTCCCTTTCTTCTTTTTCTTCTCAACTTCTCTTCACATACCTTCTCTTCTTCTCCTTAGTTTCTTCTCTCCTCCTCCTTACTTTCTGTCTTCTCGTCTCAATGGTTTTGTATCATTTCTTCTACTCCTCCTTTCATTTCAGCTATCTTTCTATATTTACTCTCTCCTATCTTTCTATTTTCTATTCCACCCCTATTGTGTATTTTATTTTGCATTTCCCACATGACGTCTGTTTTCCAGCATTTCATCTCATTAGACACGGAAAGTAAAGAAAGTTGGAGGTGAAATGAAAGTAAATGAAGTACGAGGTCCTTAGATAAGGAAAACCTATCGCATGACAAGCACATCTCATTAGTTCGTTGAGAGGTGCGATTCAAACCATCTCTTCAATGTCGTCACTTAAGTGCGCTCTAGATTCTCACTTGGTTCAATTTTCTCCTAGTTTTTATTGTTTTTATCAAGTTTATAACTGCATTAGTAACCGACATTGCATTAGCAGCTGACATCTTATTATTGAACTTGAATATTTAAGAGAGACAGAGAGAGACGAAGAGTAAGAAAGACAGACAGAGAGAGGGGGGACAGAAAGAAAAAAAAGGAGGGAGGAAAAGAGAAAGAACCTGAAGAGAGGGAGGGGAGAGAGGGAGAGAAAACCAATGTCGAGTTTGAAGAAAAACAGAGGAAATCTAGTTGGAACAAATATAATAATAACTGAACAAAAATATGAGGAACAAATAAAATATCACCATAAAAATGAGAACAAATAATTGAACGGTTGAATTCAAAAAGGCCCTTATGATGAAACTCAAGTTTTGATTAAAACAAGACTAGAGGTTTGGATTTCAATTGAAAAATATTGGGAGGATTTTACAAAAAGACCAACGTTTTTGTGAATAATTTAGATATCATCATGATTCTTTTTCTAGTGCTCATCATGATTGATAAATAATTAATATAAAATGTATACCTATGTAGATATATGATATCAAGATAATTTTATTCTTTTTGGGGTTGATTCTTAAAAATACTCCACTTTAGAAAAGCCATTTACCAAAAAAAAAGAAAAAAAAAAAAAAAAAACAAGAAAAAAAAAAAAGCAAGACTCTGCACAGTCGAACTACAAGGTTACTGATAAAAGTGATAAGACGTCTGAGGTAAGCGAAAATGAAGAGGACTTTACAAGGCGAAATAGGAGTATTTCACAAGTATTTTTACCTAGAGCTAGCCATTAGAACTATGAACTTTTTAGTTGACTATGCCTATGCCTCGCCCGCTGGACACTCATAAATATGGCCTTCCTGTCTTCAACCCCGCCGGGAATCGAATCCGAACATCCTACGTATCAGGCCAGCCATTCACAGTCAGGTAGACCTGGCAGGTACAGCTGAAAAGGTACCTATCAGGTCTACCTAATCAGGTGGTTAGCCTTAGGGAGGAAGGCGGAAAGGAGGAAAAGAAGAAGAAGCAGAAGTCCAAGAACAAGAAGAAGACGAAGAAAATAGAAGACATCCCAAGGAAAAAAAAAAATCAAATGGGTGAGAAGAGGAAGGGAGAGGGAGGGAAAAAGTTTGGAGAGAATTCGTTTTCATCCCCCTCCTTCCCCCCCCTTTGTCTCCTTTTACGGGGAAATGATTTTAAAGAAAATTAAATACCTAATGGCTGGTTAGTAGGGGGCAAACTTTTTTCCCACGTATCAAATGAGTGTTATGGGTTTTTATGGTGGGGGGAATTTTGGTATGGGCGTCGAATTTCCGACCCGCAAAAAAAGGAGTTTTCTTATTATCTTTTCAAAACTTCCTTAACCAAAACATTTTTTTTTTTTTTTTTTTTTTTTGGTTTTCTCAGAAGTTTTGCACTTGGGTGGATATTGAATGCCTCTGCAGATTTTCAATGGGTTTTTTTTGTCATCTAATAGGGGCCAAATTTGCACCTTGAAACAAGAAATAGAGGAGAGGTTGGAGAGAGAGAGAGAGAAAGAAAAATAGAGAGAATGAGATGGATGGAGAAGAAGAGGTAGAGAGAGGAGAGAGAGAAATCAAAGAGAAAAAGAGAGGGAGAGCGAAAGGAAAAGAGAGAGAAAGAGGAAATAAGAGAAAAAAAAGAAGAAGAAGAAGAAGAAAGGAGGAGAAGGAGAAAAAGGAGAAGGAGATGAAGAAGGAGAGAATGACATAGAGAAATGGAAAGTGAGGAAAGGGGCAGAGGTGGGATTAGGAGGATTGGACTAAGAAGGAGACGGGGAGGGTAGATAAGAAAAATGAAGAACAGAAAGAAAAGTAGAAATGATGAGAAGTACAAGGAGGAGGAGGAGGAGGAGGAGGAGGAGAAGAAGAAGAAGAAGATGAAGAGGAGAAGGAGAGGAAGAGGAGGAGAAGAAGAAGGAGGAGGAGGAGAAGAAGGACGAGAAGAAGGAGGAGGAGGAGGAGAAGAAGAAGGAGAAGAAGAAAGAGAAGAAGAAGAGGAAGAGGAGGAGAAGGAGAAGAAGGACGAGAAGAAGGAGGAGAAGGAGAAGGAGAAGAAGAGGACAAGAAGAAGAGGAGGAGAAGAAGAAGTAGGTAGTAAGGAGGAGGGTGAGGAGGATGATGTGAAAAGAAAACATTTACCAAAATTAGACAGCATAAGAAAATCGTTTAGGAGAACAAACAAGGAGCAGAGAGAGAAGAGATACGAAAAGGGAGAGGGAAAGGAAAGAAGGTAGAAACGGGGAAGAGAGAAGTAAAAGTAGAAAGGAAAACGGATAAAGAGTAAGGGGACTTAAGAAGATTGTGTTGTGGCCGTTAAACAAGAAAATGACAACTAGGGAAAGAGGATGAAGATGTGAAGAAAAAAAAGGTAAAAGAATTGAGAAAAAGGAAGAAGATAGTAAATTAGTAGTAGGAAGAGTAGTGAGAAGAAGAAGAAGAAGAAGAAGAAGAAGAAGAAGAAGAAGAAGAGATTGAAAAATGGTGTGAAAGAGGAAAACCAACCAGAAGAAAGAGGACCAGGGGAAAAAGAGGAAAGAGGAACGTATAGAAGGAGCAGAAGAACTGAACTGAACAACAAAAAGAAGGTGTAAGAGAAAAAGGAGAAATAGCAGAAGAAGGAGGAAAAGAAGATGAAAAAGAAGGTATAGAAGTCAGAAAAAGAAAGAGGAAGCTCAGCAGAGAGAGAGACATTAAAAGAAGAATAAGTCATAGTAGAAGAAAGAAATAAGGAAAGAAAATTAGAAGAATAAGCCATAGAAGAAGAAGGAGGAGGAGGAGGAGAAGGGAGAAGAGAAGAACTAGCAAAGCAAGAGGAAAATGTAGCTGACAGAAATGGTAGAAGACATTGTGATAGAAGAAAAAGCTAGAGAAGTAATAACAGGTGTGGGAGGAAAACGAGAAGATAACAAGATAGAGAAGAAGGAGAATAAGAAGAGGAGGAGGAAGAGGAGAAGAAAAAGAAGAAAGAGAAGAAGAAGAAGGAGAAGAAGAAGAGGAAGAAGAAGAAGATAAAGTAAGACAGAGAAAGCTTCGCTGTCAAAAAACCTGCCTCGAAAAAGGAATGAGAATTTAAGAAAAGCTCTTGACTAAGATAGACGCTCATTCTCTCTCTCTCTTTCTCTCTCCCTCCCTCTAGGGTGTATCTTGAAATTCAATCTAATATCTTAATACTTCTATCTTCTCTCAGGGAGGCAGGTTAGATAACCTATTAGGTGCAGATGTGTTAGGATTGTTTGTTCTTTGTGTATAAATTGGAAATTTAATTCCCCCACAGCCTCCCTGGTTAACCCTTTCACCCCTAAAGGGACAATACGTCCCACTGACAATACGTCCCACTGACAATACGTCCCACTGAATCATTATTTTTAATTGCGGGATATATCATCCCAGACATATCGAAAAAATTCCGTTCTCAGTGTTTTTCAAACGCTCCTTTTATGATCTAAGACGTCAGTAAAACTCACTTGCCTACCTTGTCTGGTTTTGTCTCCAGATCGGTTTTTGTTCAGCAGTACTAGAGGACCTAGGAGGACATTGAACTTTGTAGAGGCTTTATTTATAGCTCAAATAATACCTGATCAGAAAAAAATTAAAGATTCTGGGCCTCAAATAAGTCGGTGTGAAAGGGTTAAGGTTTTGGATTTACAAATCTCATTTCAGATTGCAGGCTGTATTTATAATATGAATTGTATTTGTAGAGCTGTTCTCATTTGTTCTATTTTTAATTTATTTTAGAACGGTGTGAACGTATAGCGTAGATAGGTTAGCTATGTCTTGTATTCCTAAAATGAAAGCTTGAAAGCTATTCGCGCCTATCGAATTTTTTATTCGGCTCTTAACTGCTTTCTTTCTAGTCTCCTCCTCCTCCTCCTAACTCTTTCTTTTTTTCTTCTTCTTCTTCTTCTTCTTCTTCCTCTTCCTCTTCTTCTTCTTCCTTTTCTTCTTCCTCCTCTTCTTCTTCTATTTTCTCCTCCTCCTCCTCCTCCTCCTCCTCCTCCTTCTCAAGGTTTTCCTTCCTTTTCTTCTTTTCCTTCTTCTCCTCAGCCTCTTCTTCCTCTTCCTTTTCCTCCTCCTTCTTCTTCTTCTTGTTATCCTTTTTTCTCTTCCTCCTCTCTTTACGTGATCTCGCGACAAGACGCAATAAAAATTGCATTGTCTATAAGAAAACAAAATGGAGGAAAGGGGAGACTGATTGACACTGACAGGTAAAAGCGTTAAGCCCCGGGTTTAGTTGTCATGGCAACGGATTTTTTTTTTTTTTTACTTTCTATTACATGTTCACACGTAGGTTTTTTATTTTATTTTATTTTTATTTTTTTACACGTATTTGGGTACCTAGGTACCTACAATGCAAGTCGAATAGGTAGGTAAGTATGTAGCTACTTACGCAATGACTTTTACATTGAGATAGGTAGTAACTAATGTACATTTTTTTTTTTTTTTTAAACAAGTTTCCATTTATTTTTGATCGATATAAAACTCAGAACATACATTTTTTTATAAATGGTATACCCATCCGTATAAGCAGAGCTTGTGCCATATGTAGGAAGTACGTATGTATTTGGTAGACCGAAATCCCCCATTTAGGAAAAGGGTCAAAAATCCCCGAAAGGGTCAAAAAGTGAAAGAGAATGAGAGGAAAAAAGAAAGACAGAAAGAGATATAAAGAGAGGAAGTAAAGAAAAAAAAAAGAATGAGCAAGAAGGAACGTTAGATGGAGAGAGAGAGAGAAAGAGAAAGAGATAGAGAGAGGAAGAGAAAGAGAGAGGGAGAGAGAGGGAGAGCGTAATATGCATGAGATTGGAATAAAATAAAACCACAAGAGAATAGAAGAGGGAGGGAGAGGGGAGACGGGAGAGGGGAGAGAGAGGGAGAAAATGAGATTAAATTAGAATAGAATGCAAAGAGAGAGGAAAGAGTAAGGAGAAAGAATGAGAAAGAGAAAGGGAGTCAGAGAGAGAGAAGATAGAAAAAGAGATTAAGTTAGAATAGAATGCAAAGAGAGAGGAAAGAGTAAGGAGCAAGAATGAGAAAGAGAAAGGGAGTCAGAGAGAGAGAGAAGATGAGAAAGAGAGAGATAGAGAGGGAGAGAAAAAGGGAGAGAGGGAGAAAGATAGAAGGAAGAGAAAGAGAGAGAAGGAAGAACACGTGCGAAGAAAAGATCAAGTGTCAAATGTAAGAAACAAAAGAAAAGGTGTGAGAAAGAGATAGAGAGAGAGCGAGCGAGAGAGAGAGAAGAGAGAGAGAGAAGAGAGAGCAAAGAAGAACAAGAGAAAGAGAGAGAGAGAAAGAGAGAGAGAAATTAGGATTGGATAATTGGAAAGAGATGGGAATACAAACTTGGGGAATAGGTACCTAAATGAAGAGAAAATATTCGAAGATAGACGGAGGGAGAGAGAGACAGGAAGAGGAAGAGAGAGAGAGAGAGGAAGACTGAGAGAGACGGAAAAGAGAGATGGATGATACAAAAGATTGGAGAGAAAGCTAGAAAATGAGGGGGGAAACAAAGAGAAGGGAAATGAAGAAAGAGAAGGAGAGAGAGAGGGGGGAAGATATAATTCAAGAAGATGGACAAGGACAGAGGATTAAGATCCGCTCTATTATCTCCTGACCAAAACATCTGAGACAAGAGAGAGACAGAGAGAGGGAAGAGAGAGGAGAGAGAGCGAGAGAAAGAGAGAGGGAAGAGAGAGAGGAGAGAGAGAGAGGGGGAGAGTTTTCTTGTTAAATAACTATACAAACCCCTAGAAAACAGCTCTATTTATATTCAACAAAGATAAGAAAGAGAGAGAGAGAGAGACGGGGGAGAGAGAGAGACGGGAGAGAGAGAGAGGGCGGACATAAAACAATGCCACAATCCCCAGGGGCGGCTCAAGATTTTAGCCTGGTTAACTGGGAAGGTAGCGCCTTGTAAGCGCTAGGTCGCGGGTTCGATTCTCAGCCTAGGCGACTTTACCCTAAACAGATAAGGTTTAGGTTACCGTTCCTCCTTCGTTCTTGGAACGGCTGTCTTTTTCTTCTCCTGTCCTCCTCCGCTCTACGATTTTGCCACGACAAGACCTCCGTTACAGTTCCCTCTATCAAAACTGAAAAAAAAAATCCCATAATTTCGGAAGAAAAAAAAACGATTGTCAAAAGTCGTAGGTAAATCAATTTTTTCCGAGCCTAGCCGACCAGAGCCGAGCCACAATAGCCGTGTGTAAAACTACAAAATATAGGTCACCCCTTGAGTTTACCTTGAGCTTCACTGTCGAATAATTGAGCGCATACTTCGGCTAGGCTAGGCTTGAAACATTGCAACAGCCGCCATTAAGATGATGAAGAGATGAAAACTATTCAAGTGAACATTAGAGGAAAGGAAAGCAGAGGAAGAGATGAGGAATCCTCTTCCTGAATAGGAAGGGAGAAATCCATCAAATTAAAACAAGAGAGGAAGCATTGGCTATCTTTATAACTTACATTGTTTTTCGGAAAGACAGAAGAAACAAGAAATGAAATTATAGCAAAAAGCCGAAATGTCGAAATCTGATATACCTATGCTGATTAATCATAAACTGAACGTAAGAAGTGAGTTTGGAGTTTAAACTCGACGATTTTGCATTTGATTTGTTTGTTTTACCGTAGGTTCAAGAGTGTGTTCTTGAACCGTTTGTCAAATTTACATTAGGTTTCGCCCAAATGTTCAACAAATTAAGAGAAATTTTCTCTCAAAATTTGATTCAATCGGAATTTTAGAGGTAAGGGCCCTTTTTCTGAGTGCACTATTATTAAACATCTCGTCTCCATGATGAAGAAAATTAAATAAAAAAATATGAAAAAAAAAAAAAAAATGGCGAGGTCATACCTTTGGGTTACGGATTTGCTCAAAAGCTCAAAATGAACGGCCTAAAGCATGCCAAGAACAAGAATTCCAAAATCGATTTGACAGAACCCTAATACTGAATCCATCGCACTCACTGACGGAGCCCCGCCCCTTAAAGGGGAAGGGACTGGTGGTAGATAAACAAAAAGTTTCTAATAATCATAAAATGGAATCCGCCGATTCAGCTGAAAATTATAAAGCAGTTAAATGAGACGAATTGTTAACCCCGAGTAACCCGAAGTTAAATAGGACTCCGAAATATACAGGATGTATCACTTCATAGAAAGGATACAAATAACCATGGTCAATTTGCTTGCCATGCAGAAGGTCCTGGGTTCGAATCCCACCATCGACAAAAATCGACTCGTTTTTCGATGGCAAATATTTCAACGGGTTACTTTCTGGTGTTCTCGTGTTGACCTAGCACCTAAATGGGAAGTGTTGTGTCTCTTCTCGCCCATCTGATGAGAGGCATACTACGGGATGGGCATGCTACGACACAGACCACATGCGTCTAATGTAGCAGTTGTTTCATTGCTACGAAATAAAAACGGCGGTGGAACACTCATCTTCCTAAATGGGAAGTGTTGTGTCTCTTCTCGCCCATCTGATGAGAGGCATAAGTACTACAGGATGGGCATCCTACGACACAGACCACATGCGTCTAATGTAGCAGTTGTTTCATTGCTACGAAATAAAAACGGCGGTGAAACACTCATCCTTTTTTTAAAAAAAAACCTAACTACAGTTTCTATTGGTTGAGTTAACACCTTGGAAAGTCTGGAAAATCAACTAAAAGGGTGAGAGGCCGAGTGGGTATCACACAAGGCTTGCACGCCGGAGATCCCGGGTTCGATTTCCGGCGGGGTCGAAGTTTTTTCGGCTCTGTGCTTGGAGCTCGGGGTGCATGGTACTCAAGTCAGCAACCACCCTGTATACAGAAATATAGACATGTTCATATTTTTATGACCGATCGTTTATTTCCGAAAAAACAAGGGGGACATAAAATTTCTCTCTGTTTTTTCGGGGGGAGGGGGGAACCGGAGGCTTTTTATTTCATTTTCCAATTGTTAGAAGCCTGGGGAGGGGGGGAGGGATTCGAGTTGAGGGGAAAGAGGAGGAGAGGGGAGAAAGTGAAGAGGGGAAGACAACGAAGGGGAGGGAAAAAATAAAGGAGGAAGAGTAGAGTTGAAAGTGGGAGTGAGGAGAGAGAAATTAGGGAAAAGAAGGAGGAAGAAGAAGAAAAGGAGAAGAGAGAAGAGGAAAGTAGGGGAAGAGTAGGAGAGATAGGGCGAAGAAGGGAGGCAAAGACAGGGACATGGAAAAAAAAAGAGAGAAGGGGAGAGAAATTAGGGGAAAAAGAGTAGAGAGGAGGAGAGAGAGAGAGGGAAAAGAGAAATAGAGGAATGGTTGAGGCAAAGAGAGAGGAAAAAGAGGAGAGAGAGAGAGAGAGGAAGAGAAAAAGGAAAGAGAGGAGGGGATTAAATAGGAGAGAAGATGAGAGAGGGAAAATTAGGGAGGGGGAGGGAGAGCCATAGGGAGGGTTGTTTTTTGAAGAGAGAGAGAAGAAGGAGAAGGGGTGAGAGGGAAACTAAGGGAAAGAGAGGAGAACGAGGGGAGAGAGAAAGAAAGAGAAGGACATTGAGAATTTCTTCTTCTTTTTCTTCTTCTTCTTCTTCTTCTTCTTCTTCTTCTTCTTCGTCTTCTTCGTCTTTTTCTTCTTTTTACAACCCCATTGAACTTTTTCTTTTCTATTTCTTTCTTATCAATAAACGAAATGGAATTTACTCCGAAGAGCCTGGGATTTGGGAAATGAGAAAATGATATCCTTGACCAAACGAAGTGAAATCTAAGTTTTGACAACACGATCTTTTATTCATTTTTGTCTGTCGGTTTGTTTGGTTTCAGGTCGTCTAAGATTTATTATTGCCGGTACACTATCAGGTAGAGCTGACAGGCGCACCTGTTCAGGCGAACCTGTCAGGTCTACTTGATAGTTTATGGCCGGCCTATCATGGTGACCCTGAAGGAGGTAAAACCTACCTACATAGTACATAATTAGGTGAGTATACCTAACGAACTTTTAGTCCAGGAGGCTTCAGGTCACATATAGGTTATTTTTAGTCCAGGCACGAGCTACACAAAAAGGGGACTTCCCTGCTTTCATATCTGTTCGGCGAAATCCTGTAATAAGGTCATCGTACTTTTCCCGCTCTGAAAACCGTGCTGGAAATCCGGTATTATACGGTTTTCATCAAGATATTTCTTGGTCTGGATGTTCATGTGTTTTTCAAGAACTTTCTCTACTATGGGCATCGAACCCACAGGTCTGTAGGATCCCAGGACATCCGGTTTTCCTTTGTTTTTGTAAAGCGGTGTAATGCAGGAGGTCTTCAGTGCGGTAGGTATCTCAGCGTTTCTCATCATCAGATTAACCAGGTAAGTTATGATTGGAGTAAGTATGTTTATGTTTCTAATGATGTCACAGTTCCTTAACCCATCAAGTCCTCTGCCCCTCTTTTTCATATTTTTCAAAATGTCATACACATCTTTTTCTTTGGCTTTTCTGAGGTACATGGTGGACTTAGCACTGTGTAATTCATGATCGATAGTTCTAACATCGAGCACTGGTCCATTGTTTTTATTTTTAATATCTTTTATCTGAGAGATAAAGTTCATATTAAAGTTGTTTGCAAGAGATTTTGAATCCTGAGTTTGAAAGTTACGATGTAGTTTTGATTCTAATGGTTCTTTTATTTTTCGATCCATCATATCGTTAATAAGTGACCATGTTTTCAACATATCACCACTGGCTTCCTGGAAAATTTTATACATGTAAGTTCGTTTCTCTTTTTTAATTAGATTAGTCACCAGGTTTCTTTGCTTTTTATAATGTTCATAGAGAAGGCGATTATTTTTGTTATTCCTCCATCTTTGTAAAAGTACATTTTTTGTGGCTATTTCCTGCTGAACTCTATTATTTACCCAGGGCATGGATCGAGCATTTTCTCTCTTTTGTACTTTTCTCGTTGCAGACTTATAAATTTCGCTGAATTGTGAGACAATTTTACTGTACAAAACAGAAGGGTTGTCAATCTGTTTAAGCTCCTCCCAGTTTGTTGACAATATCTTTGAATCAACAATTCTATTATCTATAATCTCGATAAACTCAGGTGGTTTTCTCCTTGTAGACGCGTTAACCCTCTTCGTCACTCTTAACGCAATGAAATAGTGATCTGCTACTTTATCAACTATAACAGCAGAAGTAACGTTGTATTGGTTCCTATTATTAATTCTGACGTTAATATGGTCAATACAAGATGTTGTGGGTACACCCTCCAGCATTTCTTCTCTTGTTGGTTTTTTATTTATTGTAGGTACCACAGTGCTATTGTTAAGGATGTTTAGATACTTGGTGTTGTGACTGTTTCTCTTCAAAGTACAAATATTGATATCACCAATCATTATTATATTTTCGTCCTTTTTAACGCTATTCTGAAGCCAAAAATTCAGGTCATTAAGAAATCTCTCAATATTCATCTTAGGGGGTCTATAGACTGCAAGTACAGTACATTTGAACTTTGTGACCAAATGGGTTAATTTAAAGTTTACGTTCTCTGCTTCATCAAAATTATATTGAATATCTTCAACATGTATACAGTCTCTATAGAACACTATCACTCCCCCGCCATTTCTATGTATTCTACACTTATTTATTTGAGTAAACGATCTCAGCTGGTAAGCTAACGCTTCCTCTTCTTTTACACTGATTTCAGTGAGAATTAGTAGGTCTAATTGAGGTAATACATTTTTTATTTTTATACAGAGCAGGTTCCAATGCCGTCTCAAACTTCTTATGTTAACATGTAAGACTGTCAAAGCTTCATTATTTAATTTATTCTGCCAATCATCTATATTCGTCAATGATTCACAGGTAGGTACTACTTTATTAATGTTGTTTAAAAGCTGTAAGTTCCTATTATTCATAAATTTGGGAAATTTTGTAACAAGTGATTAATATCATAAACAGGATTAGCTTTTTATATCTTGCCCAGATCATCAAGACATTCCAATCTCATGGTCTTACCATTCTCAGCTTTCTTCAGTAGTATTCTACCATCTTTTACCCAGAGGTAAGCATACTTTTTGTCTTTTTTTATTTTATTAGCTTGATAGAAGAGTTTTTTATAATATGGACAGAGAGCTTCGTTTATGTACACATTAGACCCATTGTTCGGAAAAACATCCTCTAGTTGAGAGTACAACCTCTTCTCTTTTATCTTGGTAAGTACCAGGTTTCGTACCTCTTGTGATTTAAACTCGACTACAATAGTAGTTTTGCCGTTTTCACCTTCTCTAGTCAACTTCTCTGTTTTAAATTGTATTTCACCAGCTCTGGTTTCTATTTTATTAAGAACCTTTTTTGTTACCTCGTCCTTTTCCACTTTGCTGTCCTTGATTCCTGATATTTCAATCTTGGTGTTGAATTCCTTCTGGTTCAGCCCATTTACCTGAATTTCCATACTACGAAGTCTCGCCTTCATTTCCTTGTTTTCGCTTTCACTTTTCTTCAATCTATTCTCCATCAGGATCATATTCTGCTCAACAACCTTCACTGCATTCACTGCCTTGTCCACCTGGTCCCCGTAGAAGTTCAACGATGTCTCGAATTCTGCGATTTTGTCCTTCACGTCTTTCATGTCCTTCCTTGAGCTAGTAAATCCTGCATTGATCTTCTCTGTTAGCGATTTCTCCAGAGCCCCCATTTTATCCAATAGTTGTTTGATAGAGGCACTATCAGTTTCCAGGTTGCTTAGCTCGCTAGTTGGTTCCTTCTGCTTAGTTGTTTCCTTCTGCTTACATGTCCTCTCCTTTCCATCCTTTGACTGTGGAGTACCGGTTCCACCTCTAGATTCGACATTGGGTAAACTTCTACAGGTAGGACATTTCCATGCTCCTCTTCTTGTCTCACCCATTGTTCGCCAGGATGACTCCCCCACAGTGGTACATGTAAAATGGTACCCATTACAACAGATTGAGCACGTAGCATAGTCCAGATCACCTTCTGTAGGCAGAGGCTCCTCACATCTGCTACAGAATTCACTCATCTTGAATTAAAAAAATTGTACACGGACACAATGCTTCTTGAGAAAAAATCGACCGTAGCGAGTAAGCAAGGTTAAGAAAGAACGAAAATGAATGAATGAATGAATGACCTTGAATGGTATCACAGTTATCGGTTATTGAACTGTTCAGATTTTAGTTTTGTTTAGATATTTTAAACGAGAAGTAGGTTTTTGTGTAGGTACCTACTAGTTTTAATCAGAAAATTTAGTATTTAATTGATTAGAAGTTCTAGAAAAGTGTTATTTATTGTTGAAAAATATTTATTTATTTAAATCATATGTTTTTTAAAAAATTCTCAATTGATTTTTGTATTTTGTTTTGATTTTGTGATTCTTGATGACGTAAATACCTAATTCAGTTTTAAACAAGTTTAAAAAATTAGATTTATTTAGGTAAATAATTACTAACTTATCTTAATAATTAAGTCAAAAAATCAATTTATTAGTCAAATAAAACGCTTTTTATGTTTAAAAAACCCCTAAGATAGTTATAAAAATCGCAAAAGATCAGTTTTCACAGTGAAATTAGTGTTTATAGATACAAAGGATAAGAAAGCCTATAATGTCTTTGTTTCACCAGTGTACATAGAAAAATCAGTTTTAAATGAAATTTATTATTTTAAAAACACAGTTCCTGACTTTTCCTGGTAAAGGATCACTTAGGTTCCTGGAAAAACACCACTGTAACTATCAAAGGTCAGTAAAAACTTATAAAAACTTTAAAAAACAAGAGAAAAATTTAGAACGACCGACGCGCACCACGGAAGAGAGAGAGAGAGGGAGAGAAAAAGGGAGAGAGGGAGAAAGATAGAAGGAAGAGAAAGAGAGAGAAGGAAGAACACGTGCGAAGAAAAGATCAAGTGTCAAATGTAAGAAACAAAAGAAAAGGTGTGAGAAAGAGATAGAGAGAGAGCGAGCGAGAGAGGAGAGAGAGCAAAGAAGAACAAGAGAGAGAGAGAAATTAGGATTGGATAATTGGAAAGAGATGGGAATACAAACTTGGGGAATAGGTACCTAAATGAAGAGAAAATATTCCTTCTTCTTCTTCTTCTTCTTCTTCTTCTTGTTCTCCTTTTTTCTCTTCCTCCTCTCCTTACATGATCTCGCGACAAGACGCAATAAAAATTGCATTGTCTACAAGAAAACAAAATGGAGGAAAGGGGAGACTGATTGACACTGACAGGTAAAAGCGTTAAGCCCCGGGTTTTGTTGTCATGGCAACGGATTTTTTTTTTTACTTTCTGTTACATGTTCACACGTAGGTTTTTTTTATTTTATTTTTTTACATGTAGTTGGGTACCTAGGTACCTACAATGCAAGTCGAATAGGTAGGTAAGTATGTAGGTACTTACGCAATGGCTTTTACATTGAGATAGGTAGTACCTAATGTATGTAGGAAGTACGTATGTATTTGGTAGACCGAAATCATCAGGAAGGGTCAAAAATCCCCGAAAGGTTCAAAAAGTGAAAGGGAATTAGAGGAAAAAAGAAAGACAGAAAGAGATATAAAGAGAGGAAGTAAAAAAAGAATGAGCAAGAAGGAACGTTAGGTGGAAAAAGAGAGAGAAAGAGATAGAGAGAGGAAGAGAAAGAGAGAGGGAGAGGAAGAGAAAGAGAGAGGGAGAGAGAGGGAGAGCGTAATATGCATGAGATTGGAATAAAATAAAACCAAAAGAGAATAGAAGAGGGAGGGAGAGGGGAGACGGGAGAGAGAGAGAAAAAGAGATTAAATTAGAATAGAATGCAAAGAGAGAGGAAAGAGTAAGGAGAAAGAATGAGAAAGAGAAAGGGAGTCAGAGAGAGAGAAGATTTTTCTATTTTATTTAGAACCTTTTTCGTTACCTCGTCCTTTTCCACTTTGCTGTCCTTGATTCCTGATATTTCAATCTTGGTATTGTATTCCTTCTGGTTCAGCCCATTTACCTGAATTTCCATGCTACGAAGTCTCGCCTTCATTTCCTTGTTCTCGCTTTCACTTTTCTTCAATCTATTCTCCATCAGGATCATATTCTGCTCAACAACCTTCACTGCATTCACTGCCTTGTCCACCTGGTCCCCGTAGAAGTTCAACGATGTCTCGAATTCTGCGATTTTGTCCTTCACGTCTTTCATGTCCTTCCTTGAGCTAGTAAATCCTGCATTGATCTTCTCTGTTAGCGATTTCTCCAGAGCCCCCATTTTATCAAAGAGTTGTTTGATAGAGGCACTATCGGTTTCCAGGCTACTCAGATCACTTGTCTGTTCCTTCTGCTTAGTTGTTTCCTTCTGCTTACATGTCCTCTCCTTTCCATCCTTTGACTGTGGAGTACCGGTTCCACCTCTAGATTCGACATTGGGTAAACTTCTACAGGTAGGACATTTCCATGCTCCTCTTCTTGTCTCACCCATTGTTCGCCAGGATGACTCCCCCACAGTGGTACATGTAAAATGGTACCCATTACAACAGATTGAGCACGTAGCATAGTCCAGATCGCCTTCTGTAGGCAGAGGCTCCTCACATCTACTACAGAATTCACTCATCATGAATTAAAAAAAATTGTACACGGACACAAAGCTTCCCGAGAAAAAATCGAGCGTAACGGGGGAGCAAAGCTAACAATGAATGAAAATGAATGAATGAGTGACCTTGAATGGTATCACAGTTATCGGTTATTGAACTGATCAGATTTTAGTTTGGTTTGGATATTTTAACGAGAAGTAGGTTTTGTGTAGGTACCTACCTACTAATTTTAATCAAAAGTATTAATTTTAAATTATTTATTAATGTAAGTTTTTAGAAAAGTGTTATTTGATCTTGATAATTTATTTATTTAAATCATATGTTAAAATATTTGTTCAATTGATTTTCGTATTTTGTTTTGCTTTTATTATTCTTGATGACGTAGAAGATTCAGTTTTAAACAAGTTTGAAAATTTGATTAATTTAGGTAAATAATTACTAAATTATCACGATAATTAAGCTAAAAATTCAATTTATTAGTCAAATAAAACACTTTTTATGTATAAAAACCCCCTAGGATAGTTATAAAAATCACTAAAGATCAGTTTTCACAGTGAAATCAATGTTTATAAATACAAAGGATAACAAAGCCTATTTTGTCTTTGTTTCACCAGAGTAGGTAGAAAAATCAGTTTTATATTAAATCTACTGTTTTAAAAGCACAGTTCCTGACTTTGAAAGTTACTCTTTCGGAGTTTTGACCTCAGATTTGGATTTTTCACAACTTTTTACGTAGGAATCGACCTTTTATAAATAATGTTTTCCCAATTGCAACTCCTCCATTAAAAGGGCAACCGCGAGTGTCCCAATATGACATACTAGATGTACCTACGTAATGTACACATGTAAATATACCTATAGCTACCTACCCTGCCAGTTATTATTATTTATTCTCAATTCTGGCAGCTATTTAATTAAAAACCAGACTTTCATATCTACCTATGTGCCATTGTACCTACCAACCCATATAACTATAACCACCTACATACATACCCCTCTAACCTACCTATGTATGTTACCTACCTGCGTACCTACCTTAACATAATAACTCTCTCTCTCTCTCTCTCTCTCTCTCTC
>NW_007378825.1:0-16476 GCF_000475195.1 Diaphorina citri
TTAGACTTGCCATGACATCTGGGGGAAAAATCAGGGTTATAGAATTGAGGGCACTAGAGGTAAATAGGTAATATCAAAAAGGACTGGAATCTCTAGCTGTCGTGTAAGTGCACATTGCATGTCCCTTCAAACTTATGCACATCAAAAATGTATGTTAGTATGTTATCTATCTATCTTCTAATCTTGAGACTCAAAATAATATTTCTGACTAAGTATACAGAAGAGTTTATCAGACTTACCTGTCTCTCAAAGAACAATGGAACGCACTGAACAGAGGTAATTGACTTTTCTGAAACTGACTTGAAATGAATGACACCAAAGTTTTTATAGAAAAAAAAACATAACCGGAATCTATCTTCTAACTTATCTTGAGACTAAAAATAATATTTCTGACTAAGTATACAGAAGAGTTTATCAGACTTACCTGTCTCTCAAAGAACAATGAAACGCACTGAACAGAGGTAATTGACTTTTCTGAAACTGACTTGAAATGAATGACACCAAAGTTTTTATAGAAAAAAAAACATAACCGGATTATCTGATCAAATAAAGGAGTGCGTTAGGGATAACAACCTGTCAGGGGCCAATATTCAACAACATCAAGGTGGCAATTTTTCATGGAGGAGTATATAATTATTATTATTATTATTATCCTGTAAATTATTGTATCACCGGCTTTGTGGGTGTAGTCTTCGTAAAGTGGACAAGACCCAACAACCTGCAGATCCCAAGGTTGTTGGGTCTTGTCCAAGTGAAGTAATAAAATTTATAATCAATGAACGATATTTTGTGACAGTTCATGTTGGTCTCTGCTCTGCTTGATCTGTCGTCTGTGGATTACTTGTAAAGTTGTGTCCACACACAGTCGATGGCCGTCGATCGATCATGTGTGAATACACCTTAACAAGCAACGTCCAGTTTGGCATGTATATGGATGGGTGACCACAAGTCATTTGGAAATCTCCCACCTGGCTCCAGCCTCGTTAAGATAATATTGAGGAGTTCAGTATTTCCTTCTTCTTCATTTCTCATTAATCAGAATTGGGTACCGCGTCTGCCTCGTAAGAGGAAGCGCTGGGCCGCGGGTTCTATTTCCTCCCGGGGCGAACTTTATCCTAAACAGATAAGGTTCGTTCTCGGAACGTCTGGCTTTCTCCTATCCTGTCCTTTCTCTCCAAATTCGACGAGGATCGGCTAGTCACATCACAGGCCCTAAATTTCCCACGTAGTACGGCCCTGAGACTATCTTTAGGTACCTACTATTTTACTATCAATAGTTGTCACAATAGTTGTCACTATTTCACGGACTGCAAAAATGACGCATTTCACGTACAATAAAATAGGTACTTTTAAATAGGGTAATCCATTGAGGAATATGTTAAACAAGAAGTTTAGTTGCCTACTAGCAAGTTTAGTGTTTATACTCTCTAGCTTCCGTAGCCTTCTTTCTAAATCTAGCTACGAAGCGAATTTCAGGTATGAAAAAATGTTGTCCGGGTTCGATTCCCACCCGGGCTGAACTTTATCCCTGACAGATAAGGTTCTGTTTCTCGGGACGGCTTGGGTTTCTTCTGTTCTGTACTCATTGTGTCTTTCAGGACGATAAGTTCTCTTTTGTTACATATCCCTCTATCAAACTTCTTCTGGACAAAGACTCTGTTATAGTTTCCCTCTAAAAATATTTACATACATAGCTCTCAATAAACTTCTTCTACAACTGAAACTGAACCATTAGCTTGCTTTTGGTAGTTATCTTTTCGAGTGAGCAACAATACGAGACAGGTTTAGGTACATCATATAGGTGAAAATATTTACATACATAGCTCTCAAAAAACTTCTTCTAAAACTGAAACTGAACCATTAGCTTGCTTTTGGTAGTTATCTTTTCGAGTGAGCAACAATACGAGACAGGTTTAGGTACATCATATAGGTAGGTAATAATAACCCTATTAACGTCAACTGTCATGTTTACAGTGGGTAATGAGAACGGAAAGCTAGAGTACCTATTGCGTCTAGATACGCCGCACTTTTTACCGTTTATTGCTAAATCCCATAAGCTGATACTCGTTTATGACCCATTTACCTAGCTTTGAAGAATTTCGCTATCGTAAAATGTAATGACGTGTGTCTGTGACGGGGAATTCTAGAAAACTAAGGAAACTAGAAGTGGAGTAGGTCTACTGAGATTAACATCAGTACGTATGTAAAAATATTTGTAGATAACTAGATAATAAATATCTTGCGTCCTAGGATATTGTCAATAACTATTGAGTAGGTAATAACAATAAGATACTGAGATTAACATCAGTACGTATGTAAAAATATTTGAAGATAACTAGATAATAAATATCTTGCGTCTTAGGATATTGTCAATAACTATTGAGTAGGTAATAACAATAAGGAAAGTAGTAAAAAGTTATTGTTTTGTGGAAATCAAATGTACATATCAACAATAAGGAAAGTAGTAAAAAAATATTGTTTTGTGGAAATCAAATGTACATATACCTAACCCTTGCATTGCTAGTATCTATTGCTATGAATCCCCTTTTCACTGAACAAAATTTACTACCCCTCAGGGGCTGTCTATATTTTCCATCTATCCAATATTCCAGTATGGGACAAATGGGACATCGAATAAAAAGGAATACATTCCTGAAACACCTTTTATGTACCCACATTACTATTCATACAGATCATATGCAGATCACACACTCTCTACTTATGTTTCTGCATATACCTATTTGCCAGGCAGAACTATTTGTGTCTGCCTTTGAATACTCATTGTTCTCTCTTTTGTTCGACAAGCGTAGATATGTGGGATTTATCTACATAATTATGTGCATGTACCTACTGAATTTAATGAAAATTTCATTGAGTTCATAGACAGACAGGCAAGAAATATAGGGAAGTAAGAATACGAACTAATGTTGTTTCCATTCCATTCCTTTTTACTTTCCCTATCCTATAGGAAGGAAAGTAATGTAATCGGGTCAAATTTTCGATGGTCAGTTTTTAGTGCCAAAACACGTTTTGAGGTCCCTAGAGCCTAAATCCAAAGTTTCAGCCATTGGTCCGTGTCTGTCTGTAAACATTTACCGTTTATTGCTAAATTCCGGAAAACCGAGATGTTCCCATAAGCTGATACTCGTTTATGACCCATTTACCTAGCTTTGAAGAATATCGAGACCGGTAAGAGCTAGAGACTTGAAATTTGGCATGCAGCTGTCAAATGGGACAAGGATGCAACACGAAACTTTTGTTTAAGATCGGTGCATTGCTTGGCGGCGTTTCGGCCGCTTTTTGGCGGTTTTCGGTGTAATTCAATAATATCTCGGGAACGGTATGAGCTAGAAACTTGAAATTTGGTATGTAGTCCACAAATGTGACAAGGATGCAACACAAAACGTTTGGTTGAGATGGGTGAGAGACACCGAAGCGAATACAATAGTCCGTCCCTTATACCTTTTTATTACTATTGTAATAACAAAGGAAGGACGGACTAAAAAGGAATACATTCCTGAAACACCTTTTATGTACCCACATTACTATTCATACAGATCATATGCAGATCACACACTCTCTACTTATGTTTCTGCACATACCTATTTGCCAGGCAGAACTATTTGTGTCTGCCTTTGAGTGCTCATTGTTCTTCTCTCTTTTGTTCGACAAGCGTAGATATGTGGGATTTATCTACATAATTATGTGCATGTGCCTACTGAATTTAATGAAAATTTCATTGAGTTCATAGACAGACAGGCAAGAAATATAGGGAAGTAAGAATAGGAACTAATGTTGTTTCCATTCCATTCCTTTTTACTTTCCTTATCCTATAGGAAGGAAAGTAATATAATCGGGTCAAATTTTCGATGGTCAGATTTTAGTGCCAAAACATGCAGCTGTCAATTTGGCATGCAGCTGTCAAATGTGACAAAGATGCAACACGAAACGGTACTTTTGGTGCTTGGCGGCATTTCGGCCGCTTTTTGGCGGTTTTCGGTGTAATTCAATAATATCTCGGAAACGGTATGAGCTAGAAACTTGAAATTTGGTATGTAGTCCACAAATGTGACAAGGATGCAACACGAAATACTTGGTTACGATAGGTGCTGTAGTTCGGCATTTCGGCCGCTTTTTGGCAGGTTTCGACCGTTTTTTGGCGGTTTTCAGCTATACCGACTAAACGGTTAGAGATATTGTAAAAGTCAAGGTGAAAGGACACTCAAATAAGCATAATTTAATAGGATAAGGAAAGTCGTGTGATGTTCACACCAGATTTTTTTTTTTTTTTTTTTCAAAGAGGGAACTGTATGAACGTAGGTAGTTCTTGTCCTGAAATCGAAAAGAGGAGGGCTGGATATGGATAAGATAGGAGAAAGCCAAGGACGAGCCTTATCTGTGACTTCTAGCTCATAAAATAAAAATTTCCACATATTTGAACTTTATGCACACCCTATATCACTGGAGTAATGCTCTTCTATTCATACATCCTTATATCACCTACATGTTTTATAAGTCCATGGGGAAATTCATTGTGATGTAGAGATAGGTAGGTATCTAGATGTATAATTTATCAATGTGTAGTTGTAGATAGCTAGGTAGAACTGATATTGATGTATAGACTTTATTATAATACTGTACCTACATCAACGCCTCCACGAAAATGACTGAAAGTTGCAAATGATCAATTTGAGGATTTTGAAGGTGTACTATCATTACTTCCTCTCCTTCTCCCTTTTCCCTTTCTTCTCCTCCATCTCTTTCTCCCTTTCCTGTCTCCCCTTTCTCTTTCACTTTCTCCTCCTCCTTCTCTTTCTATTTTTCCTTTTTCTTCATCTCCCCTTCTTCTCCCTTTCTCCTTCTCCTTCCCTCGCTTCTTCTCTTCCTCCTTCTACTTCTTGTTTTCCTCCTCCTACTGCTTTTCGTCTAGTAAAAACATTGAAGACCTTTTTTCTTGCTGATGCAAGTCGACCATGACTTCATATTTGAAGAGGTACCAAACTGGCCATCGAAAAATTGTAGATTCCGGATATAATACATGCATAGCTTTGTACTTATTATGTTTATTCTGTCAGCTCCCATGGCTTAGTGGTCACTGCGCTCGCCTTGCACGCGGGAGACCCGGGTTCGATTCCCGGCGGGGTCAAGAAATTTTGTGTTATAATAGGAAATTGCGAAAACTTGTGATGTTTTACATATTATGTAGTAGAGTCGTATAAGCTTAACCCAACTTTTAGGCTGTTTGTCCGTACACCTAAGCCTCCGAGTGGGACGTATTATGTAGTATATACATATCTGTTGACGGAAGTTGATTAATTAATTTTCAAATTCTGAAAAATGTTGATGAACAATGTTTAGTTACCTAAGAACAGCCATCTTTGAACTTGCTAACCTTTAATAACAAAGGCAAACGGAATATCAAAGTCTTTGCAAAGATTTAGACCTTAATTTTGCGAAGACCCATGATTTATTTATTTAGACTCTTTATTGGTTATAATTCAATGTACACCAATACAAGAAATTACAAACATCGGCATCGGGCGAAATTATTGCCTGGGGCCTGTTGATGAACAATGTTTAGTTACCTAAGAACAGCCATCTTTGAACTTGCAAACCTTAAATAACAAAGGCAAACGGAATATCAAAGTCTTTGCAAAGATTTAGACCTTAATTTGCGAAGACCCATGATTTATTTATTTAGAGTATTTAGACTCTTTATTGGTTATAATTCAATGTACACCAATACAAGAAATTACAAACATCGGCATCGGGCGAAATTATTGCCTGGGGCAATCTCTACCATTCAACCCTGATCATTTATCCAACAAACGACACAATACTTACTCAACAATATGGCAGAGCAAGGTCCATACACGGTGAAGAACAAGAAAGTCTGCAGTGTTTTGTCGATGATGTTGTAGAAGGAGCACTGCGTATCATGGAAGGCCTGGGGCAATCTCTACCATTCAACCTTGATCATTGATCCAGCAGAATACTTACTCAACAATATGACAGAGCAAGGTCCATACACGGTGAAGAACAAGAAAGTCTGCAGTGTTTTGTCGATGATGTTGTAGAAGGAGCACTGCGTATCATGGAAGTCCTCCTTGACCACATAGCATTGGATGTAGATGATCGGGGTAGTTCCGATGATACACGAATAAATCCAGAAACTGGCGATGTACCTTTCAACCGAGCTGTGAGTGATGAGATTGTTATACCTGAGTGGCTGAACGAGAGATGTAAACCGATCCACTGCAATGGCAGTCATCACTAACACCTGCAACACAGTACATTGATTGAAGACTTGGTAACTTTGTGAAGCTCCATTCTATTTATTTATTTGTTTTGCATGGAAAACAAATTCCAGATACATACGTACTTCAGTTTTTGGACCTAGTATTATTTGTTTTTCATACAAATCAACCTACAAAAAATGTGTCCTTAGAAAATTCGGGATACCACGGATACCTGTACCTACCTACTCTAGTTTGACGGCTTATGAAAGTTTTATTGCTTGAATTTATGTATATTATTATTATTTTTAAAAACATGTACCTACCTACTCTAGTTTGACGGCTTATGAAAGTTTTATTGCTTGAATTTATGTATATTATTATTATTTTTAAAAACAATAAAGTCCTGATAAAATAAATAAAATATGAGATGGTAAAAAAATATATCAATAAAATAATGGAGACGAGTAATAAACATGTAGAAAGGAAGCTCCAAACGACCTAGGTTTGGAGCTAAGAGCATTAAATTTGCATTATCCTTATGAGATAGAACTTTATGGGTGGGATGTTATTGGATCATTCTGCTTCAGAGTATATTAATGCATCTTTCATTTTTCCCATCTCAGACTTTTGAATACCGTACATCATACCTAAATCCTACTTAATATTCAAAAGACATGGTTCTTACACAGATTATAAGTTGTCAATGCAAAATTTTAGGGTAGGTACATTCTGACTGAAGATTTGAAACTTTCAAAAATAACTTTGTGTATTTATTGCTGTAGCTTAAGCTGTCATCTTAAATTCCAATTGGGGTTTGAAAGAACTGCATGTTCTCAGCAAACTTTTTATCTAAGAATAGCATATTTCGAAGAATTGGGTCAGATATCTTAATGCTGATATGACACTAAGGCCCGTATTAATAAACCAAACTATAGCGAATACTACAGGGAGGGTAGATCCTAAACAGGGTTTTTCATATTAATAAACCACGTAGAATTGGGTCAGATATCTTAATGCTGATATGACACTAAATAAATATGAAAAGCTTGGGTTAGGGAGGGTAGATTTTATTCTTTTCGTTTTATATCCCTAGCTTTACGATTTAAATAGATTGCCGGGTCAAAGTTGAGAGAATACGATATTGTTATTCTAATTGGGTTTTCTGAACTTGGTTTATTATACTCACCGAAGCAGTCACTAGAACAATGATGATACAGTAAGGCAAGATACATAGCCACGTGATGATCGTGTTCTGAAGAAATACACAGATAGGCAGGAAGATGCCGGTCCAGAGATCACTCAACGCAAGGGACATGATGAAGTAGTTACTAGCAGTGCGAAGTCTTTTATATCGAAACATGGCAGCTATGATAACGCTATTGCTGAAGATAATACAACCTGCCAGGAGCAAGGTGATGACTAGAAGTAACAGGAGCTGGTAGTGATTGGGCGGCACTAGGGCGTAGTTTAGGCTGGAAGTATTGGACACAAGAATATCGGTGGTGGAAGCCTCTGTGGTGAAATTGATGTTCACACGAGAGGTTTCATGATTCATAATCTACACGACACTTCACATAGTGGCACTGCTCGGGTCACATGCAGCTAGGGGGTGATATCCTTAAAACCTTTTCAAAGGTGGCGTTTAAAAGTTTCAATATACCTATTTTATTTACCCATTCTCAACACAGTTTTTCAATTATGAGGATGGGTATACTCCTCAGTCATTATTATTTTACTAATTTATTGAAATAAACATAGCCCAGCATTTGAAATTTCCCTCTAGAGAGCTGAAGAACTTAAAAGATAGGTAAATAAGTACCATCGAAAAAGCACTGGCTTGGCAGGCTGCCCAGAAAAGATTGGCGGACCGAAGGTTGAGTACAGCTGGACTTGGTAGTTTGAATTTTGAATTCTTATGTGTCTAAAATATTCCTTTTTCCTTTTGTTCTACAGCTCAGCCGACGGATTTTCATTGTTCTCCCTGATGGTTGTCAGCGAGGTATCGATCTCTTCAGGATGAGGCACCAAGTGTGTTGAACACCGAATGGGTGACATGGCGCACAGTCTTACGTTGGAAGCGAACGAGTTAAGCTCGGCAGTCTCATGGTTAATACCTGCAAGGAAAACAAGGCGAATACATTAACGGTTATTTTACTTGTGGAATCAGAATTGAGTTGTCCGTAAATCCTGGACTGAAATTATTAGATAAATGCGTATTTAATCTCAATTCAGTCCAGGGTCTACTTGGTAATTGGGCAGGGTTAAGCAAAAAAGGACCATCCGTAAGGCAATTGACCTTATGGTTCTTTTCTGCTAAATGCTGTCCTATTGGAATCCTGTCTTAATCACTGATAACTCAGTTCTGGAAAGCCAAGTTGGGAGATATGTCAGTGTGTGTACCTGGATTAAAATTCAATATTCTACATACTCCTAAATAGGTAAGTTAGTGCTTTCTATTTTTTAATTAAATAAGTTTTTTATTTTTTAGTACAATTGCATACTCTAACTTCAGTATAAAAATGGGATTTCTGGAAGTGATATAACATGGACATAAAACGAGATATTGACCTTATGGGCGAAATCCAATCAAGAGAAGTGTTCTTTTAGTAAAATTTCAGTGTGTGTACCTGGATTAAAATTCAATATTCTACATACTCGTAAATAGGTAAGTTAGTGCTTTCTATTTTTTTTTTAATAATTAACTTTTTTATTTTTTAGTACAATTGCATACTCTAACTTCAGTATAAAAATGGGAATTCTGGAAGTGATATAACATGGACATAAAACGAGATATTGACCTTATGGGCGAAATCCAATCAAGAGAAGTGTTCTTTTAGTAAAATTGAATTTCTTCACAAATGGCCACATTACGTGACACTGGTTAATAAGTTCTATTGTCTTGAGATTTAACGAAAGTTAAAAATAATTTCTACTACTATTCCGTTCCCGTTTCGTTCCCGTCTGAAACTTTTGTTCTACGCTTGCCTTGACCATAAGCATTTACAATTCCCTGAGGCTTCTAAAACACAACGAGTCTATCAAATTCATCCCACTATTCCGTTCCCGTTTCGTCTCTGAAACTTTTGTTCTACGCTTGCCTTGACCATAAGCATTTACAATTCCCTGAGGCTTCTAAAACACAACGAGTCTATCAAATTCATATTTCTATCCCCAACATTTTGAATATCAAAACATTTCCATTTATAACTTTTCATAAACTTTAAACTGGGTACCCACCCATAGTTTTGCCTTGAGGGCTTTTTGAGCAAAATTTCAAAATTCATTGTGAGTGCTTCCAGAAACAAAGTTTTAGTCCTTACATGCATCGTGTAAGTGCACATTGCATGTCCCTTCAAACTTATGCACATCAAAAATGTATGTTAGTATGTTTATAGAGTATCCATATTTTGGCGTGCTTTTACAAAGTTAAAGTAGGTAGCGATGCAGTTGGTACCAGTGAATTTCGTCATGTAAAGAAGTTTAATATTTAAAATATACATGCTGACGGGGAGATGGGAGCAAAGATAATCTCTAAAAACAATTCAAAATATTTACAAATCGCTAAACAATCAGGGGGGGGGTAACCCTGAACCTTTCTTTGTATAAAGCTATGAAGTACCTCAAAATAGTAGTAGTAAATTAGTAATCGAACTATTGATGCTAAGAAAGCCATTTATACCGATAACCAACAGTGTTTAACCAACATTTCAATTATATACATAGGTATAGTGGTACCATGGTACCTAATACTGGTATACATAAATATCATATACACCTAGAATAAAGCTATTAGTGTAATAGGGGCATTTGTCTAATGGCTCCCATGGCATAGTGCCTTAAATCAAGCTGCCAAGGGCCGCACAGAAAAGCTTAGCGGACCACAGGTTGGGTAAGGCTGACCTATCCTTTTCCCATTCAATTTCTAGGATAATTCCATCTCTTGTTTCTTTTTTCGCTTCTGGGCAAACAAATGGCCCTGATCTATAATGGTGTTTCCATTTTCTGTTTCAGGCTGGCTGTCTTCAATCTCAACTCGTGTAAAGTCTAATAAATTATTATTTTCACTGTTTTCGTACATACATAAAATACCTTCAAATATAAGTAACCTCGTGTTTACGAACAAGTCACGATATAGAAAAGAAATGAACTAAACTGTGAAGTTAATTTAAAGGAGATCCTTATTTACAATAAAGGACTTATTTAATAAAACTGTTACCTAGAGTGAAATAAATGAAAAATAAGGAAAAAAAAACTTTGAAAATTCTTCAAATTAAACTCATAATCTATTTTATTTTGTATAATTAATAAGTCCATTTCCATGGAACTAAATAAAAGTGAAGACTTTACATGAAGAGATGCCGGCTAGTCGGCAAAAATTAATCAGTGGATAGCTTTTTATTTGGGCATGATTAATGTAACATGCTTACCGTTTTAAAATTATGATTAATATTAACATATAATGTTATTTTAAAGGTTCCATTTATTTTTCAATAAATTAGTAAAATAATAATGACTGAGGAGTATACCCATCCTCATAATTGAAAAACTGTGTTGAGAATGGGTAAATAAAATATATTAAAACTTTTAAACGCCACCTTTGAAAAGGTTTTAAGGATATCACCCTAGCTGCATGTGACCCGAGCAGTGCCACTATGTGAAGTGTCGTGTAGATTATGAATCATGAAACCTCTCGTGTGAACATCAATTTCACCACAGAGGCTTCCACCACCGATATTCTTGTGTCCAATACTTCCAGCCTAAACTACGCCCTAGTGCCGCCCAATCACTACCAGCTCCTGTTACTTCTAGTCATCACCTTGCTCCTGGCAGGTTGTATTATCTTCAGCAATAGCGTTATCATAGCTGCCATGTTTCGATATAAAAGACTTCGCACTGCTAGTAACTACTTCATCATGTCCCTTGCGTTGAGTGATCTCTGGACCGGCATCTTCCTGCCTATCTGTGTATTTCTTCAGAACACGATCATCACGTGGCTATGTATCTTGCCTTACTGTATCATCATTGTTCTAGTGACTGCTTCGGTGAGTATAATAAACCAAGTTCAGAAAACCCAATTAGAATAACAATATCGTATTCTCTCAACTTTGACCCGGCAATCTATTTAAATCGTAAAGCTAGGGATATAAAACGAAAAGAATAAAATCTACCCTCCCTAACCCAAGCTTTTCATATTTATTTAGTGTCATATCAGCATTAAGATATCTGACCCAATTCTACGAAATATGCTATTCTTAGATAAAAAGTTTGCTGAGAACATGCAGTTCTTTCAAACCCCAATTGGAATTTAAGATGACAGCTTAAGCTACAGCAATAAATACACAAAGT
Source organism: Diaphorina citri (assembly GCF_000475195.1). Classification (NCBI taxonomy): domain Eukaryota; kingdom Metazoa; phylum Arthropoda; class Insecta; order Hemiptera; family Psyllidae; genus Diaphorina; species Diaphorina citri. The sequence continues at coordinate 11,586 of NW_007378825.1, forward strand.
TATTTTTGAAAGTTTCAAATCTTCAGTCAGAATGTACCTACCCTAAAATTTTGCATTGACAACTTATAATCTGTGTAAGAACCATGTCTAATTTCCCTTCTCTTTTTCCGTTGAATTTCAATATCGTCAGTCTACAGATGAAATTAAATTTGCTGACAGTGATTCCATTTAATTTCCCTTCTCTTTTTCCGTTGAATTTCAATATCGTCAGTCTACAGATGAAATTAAATTTGCTGACAGTGATTCCACTAAGATATCTCTGTTTAAACTTGGGTCATTGCTCTCTCTATCAACTAAAATGCTTTTAGATTTCAACAGACAAGTCCATAATATTGTCCATTGTTCATCTATTTCATTGAATCCTCTTTCATTACCTATAACTATACAATAGTTTACTCACTTATGTGTACTACCAAAACAAATACATTATGAAAATAACTATTTAATAAATTTGTCTTTTTTCTAGCTCACTTTAGGTTAGGAATCCAACAAATTAAGCACATTGCATATTTAGAATAATGTCTAGGCGTTCATAAAAAGCTGCGATTGCAAGCTCGAGAAATCCGTAACCGTAAAGTTCTCAAGAAATATAGTACCTATGTACAATCGCAGTATTTTTATAAACGCCTAGGCAATAGACATTATTCTCAATTATGCACATGTGTAGATAGATGGTTCATTAAATCCTCAGGCATTCGTCAGTTGAAGAAAGGGAAAAAGGTAATGGAAATGAAAGTAAATTATTGGTGGCAGTCCGGGGAAAACTTTTCTGAAAGAATTCTCAAGAAAAATAGTACCTATGTACAATCGCAGTATTTTTATAAACGCCTAGGCAATAGACATTATTCTCAATTAGGCACATGTGTAGGTAGATGGTTCATTAAATCCTTGGGCATTCGTCAGTTGAAGAAAGGGAAAAAGGTAATGGAAATGAAAGTAAATTATTGGTGGCAGTCCAGCCCGGGGAAAACTTTTCTGAAAGAAAAGAGAGAGAAGAGAGGGAGAAAGAAGAAAGGAGGATACAAAGAGATAAAAATCAGGAACGGAGAGTAGGAGGGGAGAGGGAAGATAGAGAAGGTAAAAGGAGAAAAAGAAAGACATGAAACGAAAGGGAGGGAGAAAAAAAGAGGCGAAAGAGAAAGATTAGCGTTTGGAACTAAAATTGGAAGCTTTCATGAAAGAAGGGAGTAACTAGGCCCTAGCACTAGGCCCTCCAATACTTTTCAATGGAAATCAAAAACTTGAAACCCGATTTGCTCTAAACTCAATTTTCATCTGAACCTGTAGGCCCTCTGGTCAAAGGTTTCTTAATTTCTTATGACCTCTAAATAACTTCCGTAGACACCCGTAAGCTCCTTAGTATTTCAGACCTTACATGCCCTTCTTCTTCGACAAAGTATCCAAGACGAATCTGTAGGCCCTCTGGTCAAAGGTTTCTTAATTTCTTATGACCTCTAAATAACTTCCGTAGACACCCGTAAGCTCCTTAGTATTTCAGAATAACAATTTATAAAACATTTATCATTGTTCCACAGGTTCCCTCTCACCTGTAACTAATAACTAAACCTGTAGGCCCTGTGTCAAAGGTTTCTTAATTTCTTATGACCTCTAAATAACTTCCGTAGACGCCCGTAAGCTCCTTAGTATTTCAGAATAACAATTTATAAAACATTTATCATTGTTCCACAGGTTCCCTCTCACCTGTAACTAATAACTCCGGACATTGGTAATGATGGGTGGTTTTACAGTTGATAAAAGCTATGACGTCATTGATAACTTTTTGCATGGCAGCCCGAAGCTCTGAGTTCCTATACCCGTAGACCCAAGGGTTCACAGCACTACTGACGAAAATGGGGAAAACGAGGTAGGTAGAAATCTGCTTATTATCTAGAATTGACGTGTTTTGAGTGAAGTCTATCAGAATGCACACCTGTGACAGAAAACGGGAATTGCAATTCATCAAAGGGAGATAGATATCGACCAAATATAGGTACATTATTTAGGAAATAAGAAACGACATAGTCGCAATACGTGTAAACAAATAAAACATAAGGAAACCTTTACTTGGTAGAAGTATACGTTTGGACTCAGCCAGCCGCTGAGTCCAAAAAGCTCTGCTTTTTCAATTTACCTCTACATTGAAATCATACCTGATAGGGTGCCCACAAACTTATGAAGAGGCCCACGGTGATGGCCAAAGTTTGTCCGTATCTGGAATGCGCTCCATTCTGGTTTTGACGCAATGAGATTTCAATGGAGTAAATCGCTCTGGCATGATATCGCGCCACGATATAAATGTAACAGTAACACGCTGAAAAACAAAAGCAGAAAGCTCATTTAGGAAGGTAGACCATAAAGTCGATATGTTTGATGAGGGGGGGATGTTTCAAGTAGTGATATCAAGAAGTAAAGTGTAAAGTGCAAGTACCTCTATAATTGGTGTTTCACATCTGTACACAGAGTAGACCGAAGTTCTTTCAAAGAATTCTAAAAAATAATAATAATAAAAATCTCTAAAGTCTAACTAAAGTTCTGCATCAATAAATAAACATTCGTTTAAGTAGGTATTTCAAAATAATGAAAATATTAGTCTGATAATGTTAATCGTGTGACAAAAGACATGTGTAAACATTTGACTTGGAGTATGCAATATTAGAGCTCTGTTGTACCTTGTGGTTAGCTCTATACAGAAACTACGTATACTAACTTAATTGCTCTTCAGAACATGTGCCGGAAGCTAGTACGTATGGCGTATTGCATTTACACAACAATAGTCAGGTGTTCATAGGAAACGAAAGAGTGGTGTTTACAAAATGCAGGAGGTATTGACTATTAGGTCGTTCTTGCATCAAGAAAAAGTAGTTCTGGAGAAATCTGAAGTGGTAAGCACGGTTGGGTTCTGATTTGAGGTTGGTGGTTCGAGTCCAAGTCAAGTCGTTAAAATTTACTTGGGTGTTAAGGTGTTATATTCGGGGATTGCCATTCAAGTATGTATTTATTTTTGAATGACATTTTAAAACACAGTGATCTTCTGAGCTGATTATAATAAAACTTCAAAGAACAAGCTTTGATCATGCTTAATAATTCATTCTTTTTTCGAGTCATAAATACAAATATGTAGGAGTAACGAAATGCAAATATATGTAGGTTGTAGGTGTGTATGTTGTTGGTATGTATGTCTAGGTGCATTGTTGAACGTGCTAAGTCCGTATCAATGAAACGTATAGGGCTTGGAGTATGGGGAAGGTCGACAGGGCTCTAAGAGGATTAATAGGTTTAATTAATTATTATCTAACACTCAATCCCCCCCTCCCCCTGACATCCTCTTTCTCTCATTTCGGGAGTGTGGGTGAATTATAACGAGATGACACCTTAGCTCCCTTCTTCCTCTTCTTTCTCCTCCTCCTCATTCTCCCTCCTATTTTTCTCCTCTTTTGCCTCCCCTCTTTCTTTTTTCTCTTCCTTGTGTCCCTTCTCCCTTCGTCTCCATCCCCTTGTCTCTCCCTACCTCTTCTCTCTCTCTCCTCTTTTTGCCTCCTCTCTTTCTATTTCTGTCACTGCTCCCTTCCTCTCCCTCTTCTCTTTTTCTCTCTACTCCTCTCTTTCTGTCCCCTCTCTCTCCTCTCCTCTCTCCCTAAATAAAGCTTCAAGTCGCAGAGGAACAGTAACAGTTACAACAAGTACCTATCTTCTCCTATTGATTTTCTTATGCGGGAGCTTCAGTTACGGTGTTTTCTGTACTGGGACAAATGTATTGATATAGGAAAGGGATTTCGTAAAAGTTGACTCGTTGTCGCCGGTAAAGAAGTTAATTTTTCATTTCGATTGATTGTATTTCAAATTGGCACAAACTGTTTGAAATCATTCAAACCGATGCGACGTTAAAACCTGAATAAAGGCCGAACCGTACGTTGAAAACTTTGGCCCTGAATAACGGTCGAACTGTACCTCCAGCAATCCTTGGACTTGGACATATTTGATCTAAAAAACATCAAAACTATTTTCAAAATTTGAGTGACTTTGATGGAAAACACCTTCTGAGGAACGCGAACTCCAAATTTTCAGAGCTTGGCCTGTAGCAAAGGAGAAAAATTGAGCTCTAGGGAGGCCCGCCTCCCTCGCCCCCTCCCCCCTCGAAATACGGCCCTGGAAGTCGGCTGCAAAACCAAACCTACGAACATGATAGAGACTCTCTCTAGACTCTCAAAGTCGCGCGTTTACGCTTCCAATGTGAGACGGGTCTGATACCTTCCTGTGCGGCAAATGTTCACCCGTGCTCATTCTTCTTATTGATGTCGCTTGTCAACACCATTGGGAATTAGCACATGAAGATAGATGGGTAGCGTCTGGTGTGTGGTGTGTTTGACGCTATGGATACGAGTATAGTATGGGACGCGAAAGAAAATGGGATGGGCATGCTACGACACAGACCACATGCGTCTAATGTGAGCAGTTGTTTAATTGCTACAAAAAAAAAAAAAAAAAAAAAAAAAAAAAAAAAAAATGTGAGATAGATGCGGAGATCTACGTGATCTTTTATGATGAAAAGTGCATTCTTGCCATTTCAAAGTGTAGTAGATAAAGTACAATAACCCTCCGTGCTTATGTAGCATGGAAAAAGATATGTGATATGTGTATGATGCAAGAAGCAATTTTAGAAGCAAAAAGCTTTTTATATGTATATTTTTAAAGAAATTTTAAATGAATTAGATTTAGGCATCTTTAATCTACCATAAGCAGTTCTTAATTTAGACTTAGACTGTTGAGCTAGAACAGGTACGTAATTCCAAGTATTTCAAGAGGTTACCAATTCTACCTACAGCAGGGGTTCTCAACCTTTTAGTAAACACGTACCACTTGAAATTTTCAGAGATTTTGACGTACCACCTTA
>NW_007378825.1:16711-66474 GCF_000475195.1 Diaphorina citri
AAAATTTTTTTTTTTTTTTTTTTTTTTTTTTTTTTTTTTACGGATCGCAATTTCTGAGTTATCCGTAAGAATCCTCAACTGAAATTTGAATAATGAATTTTTATCTAATTTCAGTCTGAAATGTTTATCCTGCCCGAATAGGATTAAAAAGTCCCTTTACCCCAGCAGTACGAGTATAAACAAGGTCTCTTATACTTGATGGGAAGTATACAAAGGTGAGAATGGTGAGATAACATTTCATTACAAAAAAGGACTTTTTAGTCCTATTTGGGAATTGGAATCTGGATTTAGCCGTATTACCTATAATCCAGTTCTGATTCCACGAGAAAAAAAAAAAAAAAAAAAAAAAAAAAAAAAAAAAAAAGAAAAAAAGGGCAGGGGGGGGGGGGAGGAGGAGGAGGAGAAGGAATAACAGCAGCAGGAGGAATAGCAGGAGGAGGACGAGAGTGCCTCCCTAATTAGAAATGGGTATAGATATTACCTATTTACCTCTAGTGCCCTCAATTCTATAACCCTGATTTTCCCCCCAGATGTCATGGCAAGTCTAAAAATAAAGCTTCAAGTCGCAGAGGAACAGTAACAGTTACAACAAGTACCTATCTTCTCCTATTGATTTTCTTATGCGGGAGCTTCAGTTACGGTGTTTTCTGTACTGGGCCAAATGTATTGATATAGGAAAGGGATTTTGTAAAAGTTGACTCGTTGTCGCCGGTAAAGAAGTTAATTTTTCATTTCGATTGATTGTATTTCAAATTGGCACAAACTGTTTGAAATCAGACTTTTTATCCATATATTGTCATTATGAAGAGCAGCTGTATTTAATATATGAATATTCTAGTGAAAATTTGAAAATCGAAGAGACAATCCTAAAAATTTCCAAATTAAAAAGCTCGTCACCTATCTAAAGCTCATAAGCAAATTTCGTGCTCCCGAGGTGTGTATTATTTTCAGTTTTTTTTTTTACCTCGTAACAAAAAGGGGATGAAAAGCACGTGTCATATGGTGCCAATATAAATGTATACAGGGTGTTTCATTCTTAGACTAGTGAATTAATTTTAATTTATGAAGTTTCCATTTATTTTTTTTTTTTTTTTCAATATAACTCTCAGAACATACTGAATTTTTATAAATGGTATACCCATCCGTATAAGCAGAGCTTGTGCCTTGTGAAGCTTAACACAACTTGGGGGCTGTTAGCCCCTAAAGTCTTAAGTGGAGTTAGCTGATTCCTAGCTGTGTGAGCTGAGCTCGAAGATTCTTTTTTTTTTTTTGTTAGGTGTTTTCTCTTTTTTGTTAAGTGTTTTAGCTTTTTTGTTAAGTGTTTTAGCTTTTTTGTTAGGTGTTTTAGGGTGCTTCCTGACAATAGTAACAAAATTGTGGACACAGTCATTTCAAATTTGAATACACTTGTGTCTGAAAAAATGAGCTTTTCCACCGATATTAGAATGTCACATGTACTTGTACCAAGATTATTTTCCTTCAATGAAGTAATACTCGTACACAAATACTTAAGACCTTGTTTAGACTGCGGCAGTAAAGGATCTTTTCAGGCTCATTCTGGCAGTATATGTACCTATAAACAGGGTGTAATATATTTTATTGTACAAGTAGTAGAGCATTTAAAAAAGTAAAAATCATTTTCTTGACTAAAGTAATCTAAACTGTAGACAATAGTCATCAGCATTAGGTACTTAATAAGAACAGTACAAACATCCTGTATAACTGTATATTGTTTGTACCTACGCGTATTTTGTACAGTTCGCTGTTTGTATTGCTATTCAAGAACATACAGTGTCTCCCCGTCCCTCTTTATCTTACCATAGGCATAGGTAGTTGCCCCTATTGTGTGGTGTCAATCACCCCTCCTCTCCCTCTTCACTTATCTGTAACTCATCTTCAGTGGTGCCCAACAGAAATTTGAGTAGAAAAGGGGGGATGCCCACAGTTTGGATATTTTGACAGCAATTGAATAGAATATAACTTGTTTATCCTGCTCGAATGAGACTGAAAAGTCCCTTTACCAGCAGGAAGAAGAATTAGAGAGTAAGATAAAGGAAAAATAATTAGAGAGATAAGGGAATAGATTCAGGGATAAGTGAAGAGTTTGGTGAAGGAAAGTAAAAAAGATAAATGGAGGTGGGGAAGGAGGAGAATAGAATATAACTTGTATATCCTGCTCGAATGAGACTAAAAAGTCCCTTTACCAGTAGGAAGAAGAATTAGAGAGTAAGATAAAGGAAAAAGAATTAGAGAGATAAGGGAATAGATTCAGGGATAAGTGAAGAGTTTGGCGAAGGAAAGTAAGAAAGATAAATGGAGGTGGGGAAGGAGGGAAAGATAGATTGTGTGAAAGGGACAGAGAGAAAAGGGAGTAAATAATATATGAGGAAGGCAATGGGAGGGAGAGAGAGAGAAGAAGAAGATGGAGGAAAGGAAAGACCAAATATTTGCCCTCGCTAAACATGCTGAAATATCTTGATGTTTTCGGAAGAAAATATTTTTAGAAAAATGTCGGAACAGAATCCAAAGCACTTGATTCGATGTCTCTTCCACCTTGTCCCCTTTACCTTTCTCTCCCTCCCTCATCCTCCCTTTCTCTCTCCCACACACATTCCTATGTGTATTCAGTATTTATCATAAGGGAAGGTCTTTCCGTTGTTTCCGATTAGACTTTCCTACAGTACCTGCCCCTCTTTTCCGTCCTGTGTATTGGCCTGTATCTATAGTCAGTATTGACACAGGCACATGGCACATTAAGACTCCCCCTCTGCCAAAGTAGCTGTATAAAAATTGTACCGTCTATAAAAACGAAAGTAATAAGATAGGACAGTGTCATTTCATCGTAGCAATATCGATGGATTCTTATTTTTTTCCTTCCTAATATAAAAATAGAATTAGAAGTTTTCAATCTCAAAGGATTTGTTTTCAATTTTCTTTTCCAACCTAATATAACCCCTTCTTCATTGAAGCTATGATGTATTTTATCTAGGGAGCACGGAAGGACTTTCATCATCTTAAGTGTTAGCATGTTCGTAAAGATTGCCATATGGACATAGCCATACATATCCGATATCACGGGAGAATCCCGTTACAAGCATTTTCTTGCTCAAAAGATTGGTCTGGCCATCCAGAGAGGAAACATTGTAGAAATCCTCTGTACCGGAGCGGAGGGGAGACATTTTAGTGATTTTTTCTTTATTTTTTATATATTATTTAAATAAATAAATATCACCTGTTTTGTTCGAGACTTTTTATCCATATATTGTCATTATGAAGAGCAGCTGTATTTAATATATGAATATTCTAGTGAAAATTTGAAAATCGAAGAGACAATCCTAAAAATTTCCAAATTAAAAAGCTCGTCACCTATCTAAAGCTCATAAGCAAATTTCGTGCTCCCGAGGTGTGTATTATTTTCAGTTTTTTTTTTTACCTCGTAACAAAAAGGGGATGAAAAGCACGTGTCATATGGTGCCAATATAAATGTATACAGGGTGTTTCATTCTTAGACTAGTGAATTAATTTTAATTTATGAAGTTTCCATTTATTTTTTTTTTTTTTTTCAATATAACTCTCAGAACATACTGAATTTTTATAAATGGTATACCCATCCGTATAAGCAGAGCTTGTGCCTTGTGAAGCTTAACACAACTTGGGGGCTGTTAGCCCCTAAAGTCTTAAGTGGAGTTAGCTGATTCCTAGCTGTGTGAGCTGAGCTCGAAGATTCTTTTTTTTTTTTTGTTAGGTGTTTTCTCTTTTTTGTTAAGTGTTTTAGCTTTTTTGTTAAGTGTTTTAGCTTTTTTGTTAGGTGTTTTAGGGTGCTTCCTGACAATAGTAACAAAATTGTGGACACAGTCATTTCAAATTTGAATACACTTGTGTCTGAAAAAATGAGCTTTTCCACCGATATTAGAATGTCACATGTACTTGTACCAAGATTATTTTCCTTCAATGAAGTAATACTCGTACACAAATACTTAAGACCTTGTTTAGACTGCGGCAGTAAAGGATCTTTTCAGGCTCATTCTGGCAGTATATGTACCTATAAACAGGGTGTAATATATTTTATTGTACAAGTAGTAGAGCATTTAAAAAAGTAAAAATCATTTTCTTGACTAAAGTAATCTAAACTGTAGACAATAGTCATCAGCATTAGGTACTTAATAAGAACAGTACAAACATCCTGTATAACTGTATATTGTTTGTACCTACGCGTATTTTGTACAGTTCGCTGTTTGTATTGCTATTCAAGAACATACAGTGTCTCCCCGTCCCTCTTTATCTTACCATAGGCATAGGTAGTTGCCCCTATTGTGTGGTGTCAATCACCCCTCCTCTCCCTCTTCACTTATCTGTAACTCATCTTCAGTGGTGCCCAACAGAAATTTGAGTAGAAAAGGGGGGATGCCCACAGTTTGGATATTTTGACAGCAATAGAATAGAATATAACTTGTATATCCTGCTCGAATGAGACTAAAAAGTCCCTTTACCAGTAGGAAGAAGAATTAGAGAGTAAGATAAAGGAAAAAGAATTAGAGAGATAAGGGAATAGATTCAGGGATAAGTGAAGAGTTTGGTGAAGGAAAGTAAAAAAGATAAATGGAGGTGGGGAAGGAGGGAAAGATAGATTGTGTGAAAGGGACAGAGAGAAAAGGGAGTAAATAATATATGAGGAAGGCAATGGGAGGGAGAGAGAAAGAGAAGAAGAAGAAGAAGAAGAAGAAGAAGAGGAAAGGAAAGACCAAATATTTGCCCTCCCTAAACATGCTGAAATATCTTGATGTTTTCGGAAGAAAATATTTTTAGAAAAATGTCGGAACAGAATCCAAAGCACTTGATTCGATGTAGATCCTAGAACCTCATCAGTACCTTTTTCTCTCCCTCCCTCTCTCTCTCTCTCTCTCTTTCTTTCTCTCTCTCTTTCTCTCTCACTCTCTCTCTTTCTCTCTCTTCTTTTCATTTTCCCCCTCCCTAAACAGTCTCTCCCTACATACACACATGTGTACTCCCTCTCGTCCTTTCTCTTCCTATTTACTTCCTTTCCCACTATTTCATCTCTCTTTCTTTCTGCCTTCCGCCTTGTCCCCTTTACCTTTCTCTCCCTCCCTTTCTCTCTCCCACACATTCCTATGTGTATTCAGTATTTATCATAAGGGAAGGTCTTTCCGTTGTTTCCGATTAGACTTTTCATTTTCAGTTTCTTCTTGCACTCTCTTTCTCTCTCTCGCACTCTCTCTCTCTTTCTCTCTCACTCTCTCTCTCGCTCTCTCTCTCTTTCTCTCTCTTCTTTTCATTTTCTCCCCCAAACAGTCTCTCCCTACATACACACATGTGTACTCCCTCTCGTCCTTTCTACTTCCTTTCCCACTATTTCATCTCTCTTTCTTTCTGTCTTCCGCCTTGTCCCCTTTACCTTTCTCTCCCTCCCTCCCCCTCCCTTTCTCTCTCCCACACACATTCCTATGTGTATTCAGTATTTATCATAAGGGAAGGTCTTTCCGTTGTTTCCGATTAGACTTTTCATTTTCAGTTTCTTCTTCTCCTCCTTTTCCTTACTGCCTTCTCTCCATTTATCCAACTTTCTTCTTCTCATTTATCCTGACTTCCTTTTGCTTTATGATTTATCATTTCCCTTTTCAACCTGTTTTTATTTTCATGCACTCACCTCTTTTAGTGACTCTGAAATGATGAGATTGATGATGTGTGGTAATGTTAACTGTGTTACACGTGTAAATAATTTTACATTTTTTCACTTATAGATACTGACCTACTGAATTATTACTGATAAACCTCCTTTTATAGCGTCAAAACTTGTGCCCGCCGGGTGCGAATTTTATCCTAAACGGATAAGGTTCGTTCTCGGAACGGCTGGCTTTCTCCTATTCTGTCTTCCTTCTCTCTTCGATTTCGGGACAATAAGTCCTTAACAGTTACAGTTAGCTGTATCAAAACTTGTGCCCATCACGAAGTGTGCCAAAGCATAGCTACCAATCAATGTGATTTCTCAATATTTAGCCCTAAGATACCATGGTATCACATTGATTGATCTCAGGTACCATAAGCTTTATACAAAACAATACAATAGCTACCAACATACAATATACGAGTTGTTCAATTTTCACCTACCTTCTGCATGTGTTAGTCTCCCCTGAGATTACAGCTTTAATGTGTCACGAAGAGCTGTCATAATTTCCAAGAGTATTTTGTTTCCAATGCTCATTTTGGGTCGGAGGAAGCATTCACTTGACATGTGTGATTGTGTATGTATGTAGGCAAACTAAAGTCCTATGAAATGTGAACGTTTTCGAGCTTTTGTAAATATCTTTTGGCCTGAATATTGGCCGAACATATTTCCAATGCTCATTTTGGGTCGGAGGAAGCATTCACTTGACATGTGTGATTGTGTATATATGTATGTAGGCAAACTAAAGTCCTATGAAACCTGAACGTTTTCGAGCTTTTGTAAATATCTTTTGGCCTGAATATTGGCCGAACATTTGTCGAGCCTTCGCCCTTCGCTCGAGACACTACAACATTGGAGCGACTTTGTTAGAAAACTCAAGTTCTGAGGAACGTCAACTCTCTCTTGAGCCTAAAAAAAAACAAAAACAAAAACACGTGCCCAGAATAGCGCTCTCTTGAAGCCGAACCGTACATTTCTTGAGCTTTGGCCCAAGTGTCCATTCGATCTAAATTTTATAAAGAACCTCTCTGCAAAGTTTGTGCGACTTTGGGGGGCAGAAAATTATAAAAATGCAGGCTTTTGTGAAAGTGTTGTGATAGGCTTCACGCTTTGAACAAAAATAGAGAGCCCCACTCAAAATTTTTCATACAAACCTATCGGCTATCAATACAGAGTGTCACTCTTTCACCATGCGTTTACTGTCTCCCCCCCACGTCCTACACTCCTCCATACCAGGGCCGTATCCAGGATTTTGTCAAGGGGGGAGGCCGAGGGTCCAAACAATGATGTATCGGGAGGGTGGATGCTCCAAATATTCGAAGTCTCGCCCTCCTAAAATACGGCCCTGCTCCATTTTCCCTATCATACCATTCTGCATGGTTCGCATTTATTTTGATAAAAACCTGACGTAAAAATAAATAATTTAATGATATTGACATGGAGGTAAGTGACATGTTCCATAACAATAACAGAGACAAGTGCTCGTGTCCATATCAGCCGGTCAGTGCCGGTGCACTGCGAAAAAAACTAGGGTGCCGGCAGCCTATTCGGTGACTGGGTTCTGGCACTCTAATATTGAACTCTATATCGGGAACTATTATCGAACATTCCAACAGTCTAAATCAGGGGAAGTAACCCAATAATAGAGTTCTTCCACCCTAAACTTGTTTCACCCACCCTAAACTTGTTGAAAAAAACTAGGGTGCCGGCAGCCTATTCGGTGACTGGGTTCTGACACTCTAATATTGAACTCTATATCGGGAACTATTATCGAACATTCCAACAGCCTAAATCAGGGGAAGTAACCCAATAATAGAGTTCTTCCACCCTAAACTTGTTTCACCCACCCTAAACTTGTTTCACCCACGCCATTTTTTTTTTCTCTCAGTGTGGTATGTGAGAATGTGGGGTCCTTTGTAGCTAAATCCCCTTTAGGGGTGAGCTATTCATTTCTAACGAAAGCCACAATTTTAGGTCGGGGTTGTTTTTTGGGTCACTAGGAAGCTGTTCGCTATGAAAACTCATTTTGATATTCTATTTATTTATAGTGGTTTGATAGAGGGAACTCTACTGCTAAGGTCTTATCGTCCCGAAAGCAAAGCGAAAAGGAAAAAAGGATAGGAGAAGGCCAGCCGTTCCGAGAACGAACCTTGCCTGTTTGGGATAAAGTCCAGAGGAGGATAAAGCTGCACTGGAAAGATAATCATGGAGCATTTCGTAATAGTCTGAGCCTTTGAATTAAATGGAATAAAAAAACAACAGAACTAGCAAGGATAAAGTCCGCCTCGGGCGAGAATTGAGACCGCGATCTAGCGCTTGGTGGACTTCTTATCAATTTTTAATGGGATTCTGAACATTACTGCTTCATGCTGTGTTTTAAATTAATTTTACAAACAATCTGTGTGTCTTTTTCGCTTTCAGGTAGACAATGTTCCCGGCGTCAAGTCACTCACAAGTGCTTATGAGACTTCATTTACGTTTACAAGTAGACTGGAATACAAAGATAGAGTCGCATGGAATCGGATGAGCTTTCAAGAATGGGCTTGGAGAACTACATTTTGTAACCTGTAAGTAAATACCAGTATTGACGATATGTTTTTACCATCATATTTGTCACTACTATCATACCTATATACATATTATCATAACCATAACGAAAGTAAAGGGGACTTTTCAGTACTATGCTTGCACTATAAACAAGGTAAACATCCTAGCTGGGTGGTGTTCAAATCCACTCGACCCCGACTATACGAACCTACAATAAGTCCATACGTACAATACGTCTACACATTATTGAATCCTAAAATAAGAAATTGTTTAAATGTTTAAGATAAAGTCCGCCTCGGGCGAGAATTGAGACCGCGATCTAGCGCTTGGTGGACTTCTTATCAATTTTTAATGGGGTTATGAACATTACTGCTTCATGCTGTGTTTTAAATTAATTTTACAAACAGTCTGTGGGTCTTTTTCGCTTTCAGGTAGACAATGTTCCCGGCGTCAATTCACTCACAAGTGCTTATGAGACTTCATTTACGTTTACAAGTAGACTGGAATACAAAGATAGAGTCGCATGGAATCGGATGAGCTTTCAAGAATGGGCTTGGAGAACTACATTTTGTAACCTGTAAGTAAATACCAGTATTGACGATATGTTTTTACCATCATATTTGTCACTACTATCATACCTATATACATATTATCATAACCATAACGAAAGTAAAGGGGACTTTTCAGTCCTATGCTTGCACTATAATCAAGGTAAACAACCTAGCTGGGTAGTGTTCAAATCCACTCGAACCCGACTATACGAACCTACAATAAGTCCATACGTACAATACGTCTACACATTATTGAATCCTAAAATAAGAAATTGTTTAAATGTTTAAGTGTTCAAATCCACTCGAACCCGACTATACGGACCTACAATAAGTCCATACGTACAATACGTCTACACATTATTGAATCCTAAAATAAGAAATTGTTTAAATGTTTAAAAAGTTTAGGTTTCGAACTTTCTGTTCGAACTTGTTAATTTGAAAAGTTTTCGAATTTCGGGAATTTCCCTGTCTGCCCCGCGTATAGTATTAGCTATACATATTTACTTTTGTCGCTTTTCCTTATCAACTTCCTTCGTTTTTTCCTTCCTTCCTCCCGTTTTTTTTTTTTCCTCTCGGCTTCTCTTAATTCAATTTTGAGTTTTTTTCTTGCGTTTGACAAAGCAATCTTGATTTCGTTTGGAAACCTTGTCGAGTGGAAAACTCGGTATACATTACCTTGTGTTCAGATTGAATGTTTTTGTATGTAAAGCACGGAATATTCAAGTAAACAAGTAGCTTTCTGAAATATCGTATTGTGTTTTGTGTTGTAATATGTCGGAATTCTGCCTATGTAAGTACTGACATCATGATTATAAGAATGTTATTATAAAAAAATACTGTAGATTGAAGAAGTGGGAGGGAGAGAGAGATATATTTGAATAAATAAGAACAGGAAGAGAGAGAGAGAGAGAGAGAGAGAGAGAGAGAGAGAGAGAGAGAGAGAGAGAGAGAGAGAGAGAGAGAGATCTGAAATATTGTATTGTGTTTTGTGTTGTAATATGTCGGAATTCTGCCTATGTAGGTACTGACATCATGATTATAAGAATGATATTATAACAAAATACTGTAGATTGAAGAAGTGGGAGGGAGAGAGAGATATATTTGAATAAATAAGAACAGGCAGAGAGAGAGAGAGAGAGAGAGAGAGAGAGACACAGAAAGAGGGAAAGGAGGATATTGTGAGCCAGTTGGCATAAGAATGTTATTATAAAAAAATACTGTAGATTGAAGAAGTGGGAGGGAGAGAGATATATATTTGAATAAATAAGAACAGGAAGAGAGAGAGACAGAAAGAGGGAAAGGAGGATATTGTGAGCCAGTTGGAAACCTCTTGGTGTCGTAATAAATTATCTTACTCCAAAGTCCTAAAAGCCTAAACAAAGGTTGTTATGCAACTCAGGTGAAATCCTAAAGCTGGATAAACCTAACGAGGAGTGGTTCTCAACCTTTCTATCATAATATTCATAATGGATAGATTTAGATATTTCTGTCCACATCTGGGGTGACTTTAGATGTTTTTGTCCACATCGGGAAGAACTATATGGCTGATGAGGACTTTTAATTTGCAAATGGCAAAGAATATTGAGAATTTTTTAAACATTTTTTGTAAATTAACTA
Organism: Diaphorina citri; assembly: GCF_000475195.1. Taxonomy (NCBI): domain Eukaryota; kingdom Metazoa; phylum Arthropoda; class Insecta; order Hemiptera; family Psyllidae; genus Diaphorina; species Diaphorina citri. Next base: position 27,110 of record NW_007378825.1, read on the forward strand.
AATACGGGCATTGAAAGTAGGTAAGTTGTCCTAAAGGGATCAGATCTTTAAAGAAATGTTTTCTTCCCCCACTACTCGTGTAAGCAAATGTGCCTATTTGTGATTTTGTCAAATTTTGAAACAGCTTATCTCGAGAAAGGTATAAATTCTGTTTTTCTCCAATATCCTTGCAAATTTCAAGGTTATGAATCTCTATTTTGAGAAACGATGACATGAAATTGTACATTACTTTGTGTTTCCCGAGTTTTTTTCTCCCTCCCTCTTCTCTTTCTCCCCCTTCTCCCCCTATCCCTCTCTGCTCGCTCTGTTTTCTTGTTTACCTTTGAACGTAAAAAGAATTTGAGGAAGAATTTTTTTCTACTTGGGTATTAATTTTAACTCTGGTGACGTAATTCACCTTCACCTATACTCGTATTGAGGATCAACTTTCAACCTGAGAGGAAAGTTTTTATTTCACTTATCTTCCTCTCTCTCTTTCTTTCTGTCCCTCCCACTCTTCCCTTTTCGTTTGTCTTTCTTTGAGATCTTCTTCTCTTCCTTTAGTTTCTCCCACCCCTTTTCGTTATTTCTTCAAGGCACTTTCAAATCTCCTTCCATCCAATTATAAGAGTTGTGTTTACTTTATCCAATGGACTTTATCGTTTATCGGACGTTGAAGAAGTAAGGGACAGTCTAAAAATAGACATGACCATAAACACTATCCTTTGAGGGGACATGCTTAAGACCTTTGTAAAACTTATGTACCTACATAGTTAATTACAAAAATAAATAAACATGAGAATACAAAATATAGACACCTTGGTATTGCATTCTACCATACATGATCTCTGTTATTATTTAGTTAAATTCTCTAGTAAATTATAAAAATCTTTGAGTATAATAGCGACTGGTTCATAGGACGCCAGATTAATTAAGATAAAGTACATAATATATACATACAAATGAATTTGAAAGAACTAGAACCTTATACGTATACGTATAAAAAATTGGGTATTCTTTGAAAGCAAAATATTGTTGATATAAAAATCCATGCTTAGTTTCGACTGGGCTAGAATATTTTCATCCATAAAGCCATACTGTCACTTTTTCAATTGCTGATTTAAGGGTTTCAAAATATTCTACACAGGAGTCAACCATTCAAAATATCCGCTATTCTCGCCCGTTGGCCATCTTGTAAAAGAGTGGGAACAACTTTTAATTACAGCTAAAGAGGCGGAGGACAAATTTCTTCCAAGGTTTTACAAAGTTTTTCGTTTTATTTCTCTGAAAGTAACGGGTTACCATATTTCCCCTTGTTTCTTTTTGCATTGTTTTTAATTAATTACAAAAACAAATAGTTTGTAGTACCCGCGCAGGTGCATAATCATTATTTATTTATTATAAGTTTAAAAGAGCTATTAGTTGAAGCTTCAAGTCTTTTCGTGGAGTCATTGAAGCAAGAACAATTTTGAGATATGAGACAAATGAGACATGTTCATTCTCACTGAAATTCAATGCATTCTGTTCATCTGTTGTAAACATTTCGAATTTTGCGAGTTGGAAAGATCATGAAAAATAAACCAAGCTTATTCCTAATGTGAGGGGGAAAGAAACAGGAAATAAGGAAAGAAAAAGAGATAAATAAAAATCAGAGAAGGAAGGGAGAGAGAAAGAAATATTTTACTAAAGTCATACAAATATATTACCTCAAATATGAAGTAGATTTGTATCAACTCAATAGAAAAACCACTTTGAGGTGTAAATTTCCTCGCCAAGAAATGTCCCAGTCCAATCAGTTCTATCAACTATTCTTCGAAAGTTCAAAGTGTTCCTCTTATTCCATCCCATTTTTATTCAAGTCACATAATCCTTGTGCTTCTTTTACCCCGAGACGGTTAGAACTTTGCTTCGTCTAATATCGAGCCCTATGGATTGAAGCTTTGACTTGACTATCCTAGAAGACAGGGCTGTATTTAGGGGGGGGGCAAGGGGACCCGCCCCCTCCCCCTCGGACTTGATTTTTACTCTCTATTTCTTATTTACTGTAGGTTAGACACCGAAAACTTGAAGCAGCTGGTAGCCTGGTACACTATGTACTCCAAACAAGTACTTACTCCTAACTACATAATGGTTTGGCAGGTTGGAAATCTACCGCACTTCCTCAATTAATCGTTGATTATAAAACTCAAATAAAAGTTTTTCTTGCCTCTCTCTCACTCCTCCAGGGGAGGTAAAAACAGAACTTTTTCACTCCTTGTGAAGCCCACAGGAAATCAATCTCTGTCATCCGGGACACAGCAAAAAAGAAAACAGCTCAAAAGTTCTGAATTTATTTTGGTTTCCTCTCTTTTTTAAGTCAGGATTTTCTTTCTCACAAAGGGAAATGAATTTAGTAGAAAAATAGCCGGGAGCAAGAGGCTACCTTCTGTACGTCCAAGACAACATTATTATTTTGCAAGTGCAGATGAAATCTTGGTTCTATGGAAAAGAAAGGCAGGAAAAACGTATGAAGATTATGTAACCACTTGATATAGGATTATTTTGCAAGTGCAGATGAAATCTTGGTTCTATGGAAAAGAAAGGCAGGAAAAACGTATGAAGATTATGTAACCACTTGATATAGGTTTCCTTCAAGGCATGCATTTTTCCAGAAAGATATAAATTGCTTCACCTGCAGATGTAAACTTCGTAACAATAGGAGCTAGTCTACGCCACATAGATAAACTCCAGGCATGACTCTCTTATTTAAAATGGAAACAATCGGTACTTATAATGACTTCACCAATGGAGGAAATATTTTATGTTCTGCAAATGTAAATCAATTTACTTGGGGAAATAATGTTATCAATATCATTTAATACCTTTGTTTCTCAATATATTCTGAAAAGTTCTAGCCGTTGCAATATATTCTGAAAAGTATATTTTGAGGGTACCTATTAGGCAATAGGAGCTAGTCTACGCCACATAGATAAACTCCAGGCATGGCTCTCCTATTTAAAATGGAAACAATCGGTACTTATAATGACTTCACCAATGGAGGAAATGTTTTATGTTCTGCGAATGTAAATTAATTTACTTGAGGAAATAATGTTATCAATATCATTTAATACCTTTGTTTCTCAATATATTAGGTCTTCTGAAAAGTTCTAGCCGTTGCTTTGAGGGTACCTATTAGTTTTGATTTATCACCAAGTTCGTCCGCTATATTTCTCTTCCATTCTTGTATTTTGCAGGCTCAGTATCTGTTTCCGTCTAAACTAGACAATCAGAAAGTCAGGACCTAATAAAGTCGGCTTCTTCTATTGAATCTCACTAACCATCAAATTGATGGCATCACGGGTTTGCAAGTTCCAAGTAACACACACATATTTCCTATTCCATTACATTTCGATATTTCGAACCTCCCTTTGTTTTAATGAATGTTTTTCAGATAAACAAAGAGCATGAAAAATGAATAACAAAAAATACACAAAGAATAAAAACAGAAGCAAAACAGAGAAAAAAAATAATATCCAAGAATAAATAACGAAAAATAGAGAGAAACATCTAAGTGAGGATATTTTTTTACCCACGAGCAGTGCAAACAGAGAGAGAGAGACAGAGGAGGATTAAGCTGCACTGGAAAGATAATCATGGAGCATTTCGTAATAGTCTGAGCCTTTGAATTAAATGGAATAAAAAAACAACAGAACTAGCAATGCAAACGAAGTTCTATAATTAACAAACTAAAGGAGAAGAGCTCGAACACAATATTAACATTTGCCCTCCACTTATTTAAAAGATGGAAGGAAAAAGCAGGTGGACTTCTACGTGCTAGGACGAGTACGTTTACACCCTACCAAAAATGCTGCTCCATAGAGGTGAAAACCTCCGTAAAAGTTTAGGAGGCCAAAGGTTAATTTCCTCAGACGGCTGACTGAAAAGTTGCAAAGTTGAGATTCGTCACACGAGGCTGAAATTCTAAACTTCAACTCTAATCTTTGTGTTTCCGATTAAACTTTTCCTTCAATTAACAAAATTGTGTTTTTATCGAATTACTTTTTTTACTCTTTTTTCCCTCTGTTTTCTCTCTCTTCCTTATGATTTCCCAGAACTCCTCGGGTTGCAAGGAAGAGACTCAAATTACAGAAGAGAATTTTATTAATAAAATGTATCCTTATGATTTCCCAGAACTCCTCGGGTTGCAAGGAAGAGACTCAAATTACAGAAGAGAATTTTATTAATAAAATGTACTTCCTTATGATTTCCCAGAACTCCTCGGGTTGCAAGAAAGAGACTCAAATTACAGAAGAGAATTTTATTAATAAAATGTAATTAGTACCAAAGTGTTCTGTGTTCTTACTTTGTCCCTGAGAGGAGTTCAGAAACAAATTGTGTCTCACTACGAGACGTGATGGTGGGAGGTGCAAAAAGGGTTCTTCGGAGTAATTGGAATTTTCCCATGAGAAAACCTTTTTGTCATAGGGAGATCGAGCAGATGGGAGATAAAGACCAGCTTGAAAAGGCAATGTTTATTTCTGTTGTCAATGTTGAATGAATGCTGCGACTCTGTCTCAGATAATTACCTTCCTTCACTTGGTTCAACAAATAACCATGGTCCGTCGGATTTAATTTTACACACAAATGGAGAAATATCCATTTCCCCTCTATATAAAGGTTTATTTTCGTCCTGTTCGGGCAGGATAGCCAAGATACATACATATATTCTATTGTCTATTCGACTAAATTAAATATGTAGTAGATAACCAATCTGTTACACATCGATCAAATTACTATACTATATTACTATACCCACGAGCCAAAAAGCTATTACCATACTCCACCGCGTAATTTGTACGTTGCGGTTGTTATTATGTAGTACGGTTTGTGCACTCCCATTCTATACCTACTTACCTTCCTTCCCATTTACTTCTCCTAGAAGTTTTGTATTCATCCCCCTATACATATGTAGTACGGTTTGTGCACTCCCATTCTATACCTACTTACCTTCCTTCCCATTTACTTCTCCTAGAAGTTTTGTATTCATCCCCCTGCAAAACTGTAAATGAATTTGCAGCGAAATTTCACTGAACTAGCCACCACTCAGCTCAGGTACCACATTATTTCCCTTGACAATATCGACATTTGCAGGAAATATCTGCTGTATTTTGCTCCTACTTTTAGATGTACAACAGTACAAATAAATACAAGGGATACAATTTTAAAAATTCAAAACTAAAAATTTATTATGACATTGACATAGGTACAAATAAGGGAGCAGCTGTGTTGTGGATGTGGCTCGTGCGGTCGATACTACCGGATTAAAATCGGGGCGCTCAACAAGTTTGATGTTCAAGATCTCATGGCGCTGGAGGGGAACTAAAGCCGCCCTCCTATCACTCCCCCTCCCTTATTTGTACCTATGTCAATGTCATAATAAATTTTTAGTTTTGAATTTTTAAAATTGTATCCCTTGTATTTATTTGTACTGTTTTTGGTAGGGTGTAAACGTACTCGTCCTAGCACGTAGAAGTCCACCTGCTTTTTCCTTCCATCTTTTAACTAAGTAGAGGGCCAGTGGCGTAGCGTCCATGTAGGGCGTGTATGGCGGCCATACACTCAAAATTTACTCAAATACCCTTAAATATTGACTTTAAATAAGACATACTGTACCTTGTACCTCCACCTTAATCAGAAATTATACATACAAATGAATTTGAAAGAACTAGAACCTTATACGTATACGTATAAAAAATTGGGTATTCTTTGAAAGCAAAATATTGTTGAAAAAGCCTCTGTTTAAAACGAACAAAACAAGAGCAAGTAGAAGATTAGCTAGGTAATTATTAAGGTACACATATTGTGTAGTCTATCTTTATTGTGTACTTATTCTATTGTATATTCCAACATGTTATCTTCCCAGACTTCCAACAACGGAAACTGAAAGTCACAAAACTTTCAGAACGAATAGATGAACTTTTCCGAGAAACATACGACAATTGAGAGAAGTTTGAAATTTAGATTACAATGCTCCAGGCTGTCTTGTTATCATAATGCTGATAATGCATGACTGACTTACCCAAGATGTTTTTGCTGTTGACCATTTTGAAAGAAAAATGGGACAGTTGTGCTCAAAACTATGTATTTTTAAATATGTATTTCTCCAAAATTTCCCATTAGTCAGCACTTGGGCTCCAGTCATGTTGAAAATTCTTCTGGGTAGCATTTTTGCTTGTCCAATGTTTGTACCTCGCTATTTTGGTCACTTTTACAGCAAAATACCTCTTGCCTACCTTGTCAGCATAAAAGTGAACATGGCATTTTGCCAAATACACATTTTAATTTATCATACGACAATTGAGAGAAGTTTGAAATTTAGATTACAATGCTCCAGGCTGTCTTGTTATCATAATGCTGATAGTGCATGACTGACTTACCCAAGATGTTTTTGCTGTTGACCATTTTGAAAGAAAAATGGGACAGTTGTGCTCAAAACTATGTATTTTTAAGCTCTGAATAGGTTAACTACATACTATGGATTGGAAATGAGATAGTATCATTGAATAAACCAAGTGAGTGTTTACACTCAACAATAAATGCTGTGTGTTCCGAGGTAACTTTTGAATGGTTTGTTCGATTTTTGTGAAATTTGGTACAAATTAATGTCGGCACATAAAGAAAGTTAGTCGTTAAGGAAATTAGTGTTCTATCGAACCCCAAAGGACCCAAAGGGATGTCTATAGTTCATTAAATTAGAAGTTCTGTAGAACCCATTAGGTATAGTACTTCAGTGCCCATTAGGTTTAGAACTTGTGATTGAGTGTCTGCTTTCACTCGAGATCCACCACTTGTACCTATCTTTCTTTTTAGATTTTGCCCCTTCCGTTCCACATAGTTCTTTTTAATTCGCATTTTCCCCCTCGTGATGTGTTTTTCATTAAATTCATCAGTCTAATAGCTTCCTGTTTCCTGTGCCTCGTATTCTTGATCTACTTTTCGAGAAAAAGAGTCCCTCCCAAGCTAGGGAAATGTTGCCTTTATTTTTATTTCCCTAGAATTGTCTTTTTTTCGTTCTCGTTCAGTTTTTTTCTATCTAATCTACTAATGCGGTTGGTGCTATTTTTGGGATGAACGGTAGTGAGTCTGTGAATGAAATGGTTCACGAATTTTATGCAATGCTCGCTCAACCTTTTATCAACGAAATCTGACTATATAATTTATTATCTTCGAAAGTTTAAAGTACGTAGACTAAAAAAAGAAGGTTATTTTTTTCTTTTTCCAGACTAGGTACAACAACAGGTACATAGGTACCTATCGATTATTCAATGTACACAAATACAATTAATTTCAAACAAAGGGAGAAATTATTACCATTGGCATGAGAAAGAAAATGAGCCGAGCCGTGGTGTGGGTTTAAATTCAGACCCAAACAAAAAACAACCTGTCGAAGGAGCAACAATAATAAATTGATCCTCAGCCTGAACCTCTCTAATGATCTAGAATTAATAGCAAGAAAGATAATACTGATAATAGGTACTTGGAAAAAAACTCATTATTTGAATGTAGGTAAATGTAGAGAGGGTAGGAGAAAGAGACTTTCAAATTTTAATTTCAAATGAAATATTTCTGAACTCGTTAAAGTAAAATGAGCAAAAATCGGATAACCTGCAAAAAGTTTTCTGGAAAAAAATAAATAAGGAACTTACCGTTTTGATTTTAATTTTTGAAATTCACTAGAAATACCACAATTTAATTAATTGGGGAGAAAACTCACGAATTTTTCGCCAGAAAAGAACTCGAATTTCTCACTGAAGCCGGATAGACGGCATCGAAATCCGCTATAAAGTATAGAACACTGAAGACTGAGGAAGTGAGACGGTTTTATTCCTGGTGTCGCGCGAAAACTCTCAACGAAAAAAACTGTTCAAATTTTTGAAAACAAAATACTTATACATGGGTACGAATAGGAAGGGGTGTACAAAGTGTGGTAGTTCGGACACCATCGGTTTATAACCATTTTGATGACAATTTGACAATGTACCTACAAATTAAAAATATTGCCCATAATTTGGAGCATCTACCTCCGATCAATAGACTATTAACCCATAGGGGCCCCCAGCCGAAACCTTGCGGGTTGCTACCGAAAAAGAATATTTGCCACTATTAGTGAAGGTTAAGGTACTCGCCTTGGTGGCGAATACCTATAACTTGCAGATAAGGAGAACATCCATGTAATTTTAAATTTCAAGTTCAGATTAATCAATAACTATAAGGTAGTTACTGAAAACTAGTGAACAATTTTTGAATCACTAGCGTATTAGTAGGTAACTACAAAACTACGTAGCCAGGAAGCCCGGATCTATCAAATTCAACCTAAAAAAAAAAAAAAAAAAAAAAAAAAAAAAATTTCCAAATAGATACCACCTACGCCGCCCTGGCATTCAATGCCCAAAAATCATTTTAGTAGCTCACTGAAAGACTGAGGGGACTTGTCAGTCTCCAGCAATATAAACAATCTCTATTCACTATTATTACATTTGTCAGCTAGATTTCCTAGAAGCTACCATACATGAAGGTCCCACAACCCCGTAAGTTGAGCACGCCTGAACTCCTCTATTAGCACGATATCAGAATAGCATGCGCTTCCCCAACGCATGAAATAGAAAATCAAGGCAAAAGAACCTAATTCATGGTACTTTCATCAAATTTGAAGATTGAAGAAATTGAATCTGGGCCCGTATTATATGGTATTATCACTATTAACTTATCAAGTCTTGATTGATGTACATATTTGTAGACAATCTAATTCAAATAATACTATAAATGTAGATACACGGAATGTATCAATGCATCAGCCAAGTATACCTACTATTAGACTAATTACACGGAATACATATATCAGATACACTCAAACTCGAGGTTCAAGAAAAGAGAGAGATGGGAGGGAAAACCAAGCATACATAAATTGCCTTAGGGGAGTAGGAAGATGAAGTTCAATACTGGAGAGTCAGGAGAGGGGAGTAATATTATAGGGATGAGAAAGCAATATTATAGGGAGGGGAAGGGAACCATATTATAGTCAAGAGGAAAACTAATTCATGGTACCTATTTTCATCAAATTTGAAGATTGAAGAAATTGAATCTGGGCCCGTATTATATGGTATTATCACTATTAACTACTTATCAAGTCTTGATTGATGTATGTACATATTTGTAGACAATCTAATTCAAATAATACTAAATCTAGATACACGGAATGCGTCAATGCATCAGCCAAGTATACCTACTATTAGACTCATTACACGGATTATACATATCAGATACTCCTTCTCCCTCCCTCCCACACGGTGTCATTCCTCATATTTCAGCTGCTTGGTTTTTAATCTTGGTGAAAAATTTTGCAAACTTAGTTAACTACTCTTTTGCAACCTTTAGTTAGCTACTCTTTTGCAAATTTTACCTTTGACACAACGTACATATTTCTCCAAAATTTCCCATTAGTCAGCACTTGGGCTCCAGTCATGTTGAAAATTCTTCTAGGTAGCATTTTTGCTTGTCCAATGTTTGTACCTCGCTATTTTGGTCACTTTTACTGCAAAATACCTCTTGCCTAGCTTGTCAGCATAAAAGTGAACATGGCATTTTGCCAAATACACATTTTAATTTAACAGAAAGGGGTTTTGCGGAACATCCCGTACTTTTAAGTGTGGGTTCAATCCCAGACGAGGTAGGGAATTTTATCCTCAAGAATTCGATAATTTGACCACATAAAATTAATCACCAAAAGAGTTGGATGGTAGAAAATGCCTCAAGCAATACCTTCTCCTACCGGTAATTAACTTACTTATTTAAAAGATGGAAGGAAAAAGCAGGTGGACTTCTACGTGCTAGGACGAGTACGTTTACACCCTACCGAAAAATGCTGCTCCAAAGAGGTGAAAACCTCCGTAAAAGTTTAGGAGGCTCTGTTGTTTATTTGATAACTAACTCGACAGATCATAGCAGATGTGACCATTTTCTTCAGGGTTTGCCTTGGAATTAGCATATTTTCTAAAAATGTTTCATCTTGAAAGGAATACCTTGGTAATTGTAACAGAAGAAAATATTTGTGAGGAAATAGGAGGAACGAAAATGTCAGGACGTAAATACAAAAGTATATTAAGCAAAAATGAAGAGTGGGGAATTAGTATTAAAGAGGAGGAAAACGCAAAAGAAATGTAAAGAAAATGTCCCCGGGCAGTGAAACCGTATTTTTGAGACTGAAAATACCATTATTATATTCATTATGCAATGTGGATGTTGAATAAAACACTAATGATGTTCTTTGTGAGACTGTCGAAAGACAATAACAATGAGACTGTTGGGGAAAAATCCAATGAAAAATGCATTCATAAGCTGATGGGGCAATACTTGCATATATCAACAATATTGCGTGCTCAAATAATTTCAATATCCCATTATTATTTATTGATGAGAATTGAGAAAACTTTTTCTCAATTCTCATCAATAAATAATAATGGGAAATTCAGAGTTTTAAGGACAGTGAGAAACTACATGTGTAAAAAAATAATAATAATAATAATAATAATAATAAATATATTGAACGTTTTTCAGCATCTACGCGTGCGCAAGAGGTTAATATTGTTACAAACCGTGGACAAAACTGGCTTTCCATCTCCTGTTTGGAAATGAAGAAGGTGTTTTCTATTGAAACGCATTTAACCCCAAACAGAACACTGTCATACCCCTAACCACAACAGAACACTGTCATCTGAGTAAAGCCCCTGCCAATTGACAATCAGTGAGTGGGTTTGTCTGTCTGTGTCTGCCTGCGTTTTGAAATATTTCAAAATTTCAACCTTTTGCAACACTCCTAATCTCGTTTTATTTTCCTTCCCTCCATCTCCATTTCCATCACTTGTAATAATTATTATTGTTAGTATATTGTTATTCTTTAATTTAGAATAGTTGCTGTTCCATGTTTTAAGGCTTCTCGAGATAGGAAAGAAAGAAAATAAAAAATATATGTTTGCTTGTGTTGCTTCTTTTGGCTTGCCTAGAAATACATACACTCATACAACTACACATACTCGTAGCCTGTAAGCATAACAGAACAATAGGTTAAACTGCTATTCACGACAGAAAACATTTTCAGGTTTGAGGAGAAGTTCGCAACCCTTGTTCCTGGAAGGAATTTCTCCAAGCATATTGTTTTACCTTTCAAAATATGGAAGGTGGAACGAAGCTGATACTAATAACAAGCTAGGAAAAAAACTCTGAAGAGAAAATTGAGCTCGTTACCTCCCTCCTTTGAATGTCTGAGGAAAGTTGGAAGTTTAAAAAGTGTTGTCGAATTACTAATTAAGTTACGTGTTTTAGACAAAGTTTAGGTTGTCAATTCGAGTTACAATGTCATGTTGGAGAAATTTTACCTGTCAAGCCGTGAAAAAGTGTTGTCGAATTACTAATTAAGTTACGTGTTTTAGGCAAAGTTTAGGTTGTCAATTCGAGTTACAATGTCATGTTGGAGAAATTTTACCTGTCAAGCCGTTTTACGTTGCCTAATAGATAGATAAAAAGTTTGTGTTTCTATTTCCGATGTCCACTGGGAGCACACGTATACCGTGAACATGATTCATTGAGGGAATAGAGGAGGAATGGTTGATAAAGTCAGAGAAAAGTGAGTGAAAGTAGATCAGGAATGGTTGATAAAACAGGAGAAAAGTAAGCAACTTGCGATAAAGTAGACGAATAATATCAGACAATGTACGAGAAAGTTGGGACACAGGATACAAAAGAGGTTACATAGATAGATAGGACAGTTTGTTACTACCACAGACCTGCTGGGAGTTGCTATAGGCATTTTAAAGATTGAAGAAGTTCAATTCGAGGTTTATAATATGTTGAGATTGTTGAGTCATTTTGAAAATTGACGAAGATAAATCTGAGCCTGAATCGAGCTATCTTCAACCAATTTGAAGATCAAAGGTATGTATAAAGGATAATTTGGCACATCCACTATTTGAAACGTTGTGAGTTCTTCTTTAGGTTACCTATACTCGTACATAAGTGTGTTTGTGTGTGTGAGAGAGAGAGAGAGAGGGAGGGGGAAGATGAGAAAAAGATTTGATGAGTGTACCTAGGTAAGTAAGATCTTTTTACGATGGGAAGAAAAGGGAGTCTCCGATAACTTCTCGTAACTTGAAATGGAGTTTATTTTCAAGTGTTTTGCACATTGCCTAATTAGAGAAATAGCCAGGCGTGCATACAATCTGAGAAACTGATGGGATCTGGAAAAATGGATGGAAAATGCGAAATCTGAAGAAGTCCCTTCAGAATTAGCTCTTGATTTTTGAAACTTGAGCAGAGACCTAATTGACGAGCAAAATTCAACTACCTATTTTCTGATCTTCTGAAAGACCACTTTCAAAATTCCCATTTATGTTTACAGCACTAGGAAAGTCCAAGTTGCCAATGACGGGGTTTTACTTATCAAATTTGAATGGGTAGAGTGACAATTTTGGCAATGGCACCTACTTTTGGCAATTCATTTTAACTGAATTGATTTTTTGTCTGCCTGTGGTCTTCTCAACCTACATAGTTGTCTCGTGCTATACATTTTGCTTTCCCCCATCCTTTGATGTAAATAAAGCAGTATATTGTGAAATGTCGGTGAGATACTGATCCTATTATTCATATGGGATGTAGGTGTGAAGTCTAGATCTAAACGTATGTTTTACCACACAAGATATAATACCTAATGCAAGAAAGGCTATTCAGTTGCATGGTCATCATGCAAGATCTTAATAGTTACCAATGTGGGGCGATGTTGCAAGATGTATTATCAGACTGCGGTTACCAAGAGATATATTACCTTTCAAAGTCACGCAATCTAAATTAAATATAAATACCAGCAACTGTAAAGTTTCAAAAGTGTAAATATCAATAATAATAATCTTTAAGTGAGTTTAATATTGTATATCATATTGTAAGCGATTGTTTCGATAGGTAACAATTCATTTTGAGAAGCATTACTTTCATGTCTCGAGGCTTTACTAAAATGGCAATGTTAATTACCGGTAGGAGAAGGTATTGCTTGAGGCATTTTCTACCATCCAACTCTTTTGGTGATTAATTTTATGTGGTCAAATTATCAAATTCTTGAGGATAAAATTCCCTACCTCGTCTGGGATTGAACCCACACTCTTCTCTTAATACATCGGACGGTTTTGCCATGGTTAACACACTTTCACCCTTTTCAAATTTCCCAAGTTCTCAAATGAACTATCTGAGTTGAACTGCTACAAAACAATGGAGCAATTGAAGCATTAATTACAAAGAAGAAAAGATCAAGGAGCAGCATTTCACTTAAAGATGCTCTCAAGAGAAAGGCGTTTTTGGCGTTATGATATCAAATTTCCAAAACTCCTCAAGAGTATGCGGACTGCCTATACCGTCTCATCCCGGAGTCCCCTATAAAATAGGTAAGTAACTACATGAAGTGACACTAACTATTTGGGTACATACGTCACGTTGCGTCGCTTAAAATACCAAGTCTACAAAACAAGTACCTACCTACTAACAGCACAAAAGAAGTTTTCAAAGCTGCCAAGAAAAATATCACATATCACACGGCATAATGGTTTTCCAACATTGTATTGTAAAGAAAATACTGGACTTGTCTACATCCATTACAGGAGACATGATAAAAAAAAATGATCGATGTTTGAAGATAGCATCTATAAAATCCCAGCAAGTAAGGTCAGGTTGGAAGCTTGTACATTAACTCTATACATCCCGGAGTCCCCTATAAAATAGGTAAGTAACTACATGAAACTAACTATTTGGGTACATACGTCACGTTGCGTCGCTTAAAATACCAAGTCTACAAAACAAGTACAAACTATACCTAACAGCACAAAAGAAGTTTTCAAAGCTGCCAAGAAGAATATCAAATATCACACGGCATAATGGTTTTCCAACATTGTATTGTAAAGAGAGCATTGTAAAGAAAATACTGGACTTGTCTACATCCATTACAGGTACCTAACAGCACAAAGGAAGTTTTCAAAGCTGCCAAGAAAAATATCACATATCACACGGCATAATGGTTTTCCAACATTGTATTGTAAAGAGAGCATTGTAAAGAAAATACTGGACTTGTCTACATCCATTACAGGAGACATGATAAAAAAAAAATGATCGATGTTTGAAGATAGCATCTATAAAATCCCAGCAAGTAAGGTCAGGTTGGAAGCTTGTACATTAACTCTATACACAACAAAAAGTCTCGACATTTCAACCTTGAACCCCCGTACTTTTGAAAGTGCTGCTTTTGAAGACATGAGGAGAGGACAAATAACAATATCAAGTTTCCTGCAAGGGCAAGGCGATGTCAAATTCAAATAATCTTGAAAGGAGGGAAAAAAGGAAAAAAAAAAAAGAAGAAAAGGAAGCTTATCTAATAAATGGATAGACAAACATTTTCCACCATTCTGTTTGTCTCCTGCTCTATACTTACCTATTGTTACAAATAACAATATCAAGTTTCCTGCAAGGGCAAGGCGATGTCAAATTCAAATAATCTTGAAAGGAGGAAAAAAAGGAAAAAATAGAAGAAAAGGAAGCTTATCTAATAAATGGATAGACAAACATTTTCCACCATTCTGTTTGTCTCCTGCTCTATACTTACCTATTGTTATTTTACGAGAGGCGCCAGAGAAATTTTCATTTCAACTTTCTAGCGGATCAGGGCTGCCAAATATGGGCGACCATACTATGCTATTCTGGAGCTTTTCAAACGTAGAGGGACATGAATGTTTTGATTTTTGGCGATTTTTAAAGATTTAAAAAAAAAGTTCCTTCACCCCGACAACAATATTTTGTCAATACCACCTACGCCGCCCTGGCATTCAATGCCCAAAAATTGATCACTTTAGTAGAAAATATTAGAGCTCACTGAAAGACTGAGGGGACTTGTCAGCCTCCAGCAATATAAACAATCTCTATTCACTATTATTACATTTGTCAGCTAGATTCCCTAGAAGCTACCATACATGAAGGTCCCACAACCCCACAAGTTGAGCACGCCTGAACTCCTCTATTAGCACGATATCAGAATAGCATGCGCTTTCCCCAACGCATGAAATAGAAAATCAAGGCAAAAGAAATGAAAACCTCTTCTGACAGGCTGACGGCAAAGTTTGTGTTTCTATTTCCTTTTTTTTGTCTTTCCCTTACCTTCTAAATATTAAGTAGGACGCCCTTCCACCGCAATTTAATATCATTAAATTTTTCGTGTCACATCTACTTTATGGAGATGCCAAAACTTGGAATCTAGGAAATTCCACGCTTCCATGAAATTCCCGGTTAATTCATGCGGAAACCGCAATTTAATATCATTAAATTTCGCGTGTCACATCTACTTTATGGAGATGCCAAAACTTGGAATCTAGGAAATTCCACGCTTCCATGAAATTCCCGGTTAATTCATGCGGAATCTTAATGAACGGTTAGTTAGATAACTGTCAATTAGTGGATGAGATTGAGAAACTAGTAACCACGACTGATGAGTTTGTGGCAGAATGCTAAGTACATAGGTACTTAGGGCAAGTTGAGCACGCCTGAACTCCTCTATTAGCACGATATCAGAATAGCATGCGCTTCCCCAACGCATGAAATAGAAAATTCAAGGCAAAGAATGTATCAATGCATCAGCCAAGTATACCTACTATTAGACTCATTACTCGGAATACATATCAGATACACTCAAACTCGAGGTTCAAGAAAAGAGAGATGGGAGGGAGAACCAAGCATACATAAATTGCCTTAGGGGAGTAGGAAGATGAAGTTCAATACTGGAGAGTCAGGAGAGGGAAGTAATATTATAGGGATGAGAAAGCAATATTATAGGGAGGGGAAGGGAACCATATTATAGTCAAGAGGAGAGAGAATTATCGGGTAGATAGCAATGGTAGGATTGTCATGAGATGAGAAGATGGAGGGAGGGGGAGAACTATATTATGCTGGTACCCGTAGAATTTGATGAATTTATAGAAAACAAAACAAACATGTTCCTATTCCTATAGAACGGCTGGTTTCCTTCCATAGCTACCTAGGCTCTGATAAAAAATTTGGAAAACTGATGGGATCCCTAAAACCGACATAATCAGGAAAAATCGGATCGAAAATTCTATTTCCGATGTCCACTGGGAGCACACGTATACCGTGAACATGATTCATTGAGGAAATAGAGGAGGAATGGTTGATAAAGTCAGAGAAAAGTGAGTGAAAGTAGATCAGGAATGGTTGATAAAACAGGAGAAAAGTAAGCAACTTGCGATAAAGTAGACGAATAATATCAGACAATGTACGAGAAAGTTGGGACACAGGATACAAAAGAGGTTACAGAATGGAGTGTGAATAGTGGACGGACTAACTTGTTAATAATATGTAGAAAGGATAATTTGGCACATCCACTATTTGAAACGTTGTGAGTTCTTCTTTAGGTTACCCATGCATAAGTGTGTGTGTGTGTGTGTGTGAGAGAGAGAGAAGGAGGGGGGAAGATGAGAAAAAGATTTGAAGAATAAGATCTTTTTACGATGGGAAGAAAAGAGAGTCTCTCGTAACTTGAAATGGAGTTTATTTTCAAGTGTTTTGCACATTGCCTAATTAGAGAAATAGCCAGGCGTGCATACAATATGAGAAACTGATGGAATCTGGAAAAATGGATGGAAAATGCGAAATGTGAAGTACCTAGTCCCTTCAGAATTAGCTCTTGATTTTTGAAACTTGAGCAGAGACCTAATTGACGAGCAAAATTCAACTACCTATTTTCTCATCTTCCACATAAAAACCTCACTCGGTGTAAGGGCAAACAGCCCTAAAATTGCTTGTACAATTTTTCCTTTTCTACTAATGTCGCCAGTTTCGTGCAAATGCGTATTACTTTCGAACAAATTGTGTATCACTTTGGAACAAATTTTGTCTCCTTTCGTACAAATTTCCACATTTTGTTACAACCCTGTTTCATCTTGTAATATTCTCATGTTGTCCGTTCTATGGATAGCCACCGCCAGTCAAGTGCCCATTCAAACATACAAGAGTGCCCGTTTTATATCCCTTCTGTTGTACCCTCATCCTTATCATGCTATGTACTTTGCATTCTTTGCTCCCTTTCATTCCTTTGTGTCTTCTCTCCCTCCCTCTTTGTTCCTTTCTCATCCCATCTCTTCTTTTTCTTCTTCTCCTTCTTCTTCTTCTCCTCCTCCTCCTCCTCCTTCTTCTTCTTCTGTCTCTCTCTCTCTCTTTCTTCCTTTCTCCTCTCCTCTTCTTCCTCGACCTTCATCCGTCCGTTTCCCTCCTCCCTCCGTCTCCCCCCTCCCTCCGTCTTTTCCTTCCTCTGCCTTTCTCCATTTACTATTTCAATCGTCCGACATCCGTCCCGTTATCTCTCTCTCTCTCCCTCCCTTTCTCTCTCCCTCTCTCCCTCCCTAAGTAGTATAAACGAGGTAGTCACATATGTAACATACCATTTCGAATTTCCCATAACCAGTCCGTAACTAGACTATTGCTATTTCCAGCATTTCCCATGGAAAGCCTTTGCTGTTCGCTCTACCGTAGAGTGGAATCTATGATGCTTTTTTTATGTATTAATGTACGTTTTTATTGCCACTTTGTTTAGCAATTGCCGTTTCGTTCAGTAGGTTTCAGCATTTTATTTTTATCCGTAAAGGCCTCTTATAAGAGATTCTTTGTGTTCTTATAACTCCTGAACGCGAACGCTTTGTCCTGAATAAAATTTGGCAAACTTGTTAATCATCAAAAGGGTATTTGCTTTCTGGAATTCGGGTCCTACAAAGTGAGGATCCCCACAGCTAGATCTTTTTCCAAGCAAGATCTGCAATGGTACTTAGGTTACCAAGATATGCATTTATGCGAGCAATCTAGTGCTTACCTTCTTTTATGCCCAAGTGTGAATAATCCATTGATCCAAGTCCTTTTCATCCCTGAGTGATATATAGAGGCACCGTCTGTATCAGTTCCTTTGTAAAAAAAAAGTCGTTTCTATTTTCACATTTTTTGCGTTTAACACTTTTCACTGAAAGAATAACCAATTCAGGCAAAGTTCACCGAGGTTAATGTCCGAGGCGTAATCCATTCTTAGGTTACCAAGATATGCATTTATGCGAGCAATCTAGTGCTTACCTTCTTTTATGCCCAAGTGTGAGTAATCCATTGATCCAAGTCCTTTTCATCCCTGAGTGATCTCATATATAGAGTCACCGTCTGTATCAGTTCCTTTGTAAAAAAAAAATGTCGTTTCTATTTACACATTTTTTGCGTTTAACACTTTTCACTGAAAGAATAACCAATTCAGGCAAAGTTCACCGAGGTTAATGTCCGAGGCGTAATCCATTGTCTGTTCCATGAGGACGAAGGACATATTATGTTTGTATTGAGAATGAGGACGAAGGACATATGTTTGTATAAATAAAATATGGTCTTCCAGTCTTCGTATTTTATCAAACCCCTTAAAATCCTTCGAATTCTATACTTCTTCCATTTCACTTTGGAAAACCGTCCCGTGACTCCCGTGGTCGATAAGAACATGAAGTCAGTACCTACTCCCTACTCAACTATTTATCTGAATCTTGAAATGAGCTACCAAAATGTTGTCTTTTTATCGCTTGAAAATGGAAATGTCTTTTTCCTCGTTGAAAAATAAGAAGAATGGAAATAATATCCGGGACACAAGTGACACGTGACCTTGACATCGATATCGATAGCATAGATAGCACTGTCTCCTTATCAGTCCATTTCTCTTTACAGTGTATTTCTCAAAAGTCACTTGAAGTTTCCAATTCTCCATCCAGATTCCACTTGGAATGTGGGGCAAGATAATTATCTTATGGACCTGAGAAATTTTCAAGAAGAGAAATTTTCATTTTCTTTTTCTTTTCTTTTCAAAAAAAATATTCAACTTTTGTTATGTGTAAGGTATTATTCAAGAGGTTTATTTCGGTTGAAATGAGTTTTTACTTTTTTTATATTTTTTTTTCTCTCTTTTTGTAACTTTTAATTCAATTTTCCGAGAAATGTTGGGTACTATCGATTTGTGCTCGAACTCTTCAATGACTTCTAATGTTATGTGTGGTTAGTTACCATTCATAAAATTAGCCCTTGTAACTTAATACAATACGGGAATAGTACCCTATCTACAACTTTTCTCTGTTCATTCACAACCATATACAACATGTGTTGCATGTTAATGTGTTACATACAGGGTGTGATGTTATAGAGGTGACGTCAGAAATGGGAAGCACGTGACCCACTTAAGGGGCGTCGATTTCGAACATTATTTATTTTTATAAAAAGTAGTATTTACAAGAGCAAATACCGTGCCACCCAGGTTTGTAATTTATTTTCTGTTTATTCTACAAGTTTTTATAAATTGCTTTCAATTTAAGGAATAGAATACTATCTTGATCTAAAAATAAATAAGCATGCTCACTTTTTTACTAGAAAGATGTTTCCAACGTTTCACTTTTTTAACCGAGGAAGCCACTGGCTGACCCAGGAGAAATGGGTAGGTGGATAGAAAATGGTATGTGAATTGTGAATGGTCTGGATTCTGGGCGCTAGAGTATTCAATGCAGATAATAAAGGAGCGGGTGTTAAAATACTTGCTCACTGAGGAGGAATCTCTGAGTTTGAGTCGCATTCCGGGAGAAAAAATTCCTACCCCTTCAAACGCAAATGGTCGGCTGTTGCTCTTTTGTCGACTCAGCACCCAGAAGAGACACATTGCGTCTCTTTGCATCTGTTCCATGAGGACGAAGGACATATGTATTATGTTTGTATTGAGAATGAGGACGAAGGACATATGTTTGTATGAATAAAATATGGTATTTTATCAAACCCCTTAAAATCCTTCGAATTCTATACTTCTTCCATTTCACTTTGGAAAACCGTCCCGTGATTCCCGTGGTCGATAAGAACATGAAGTCAGTACTTACTCCCTACTCAACTATTTATCTGAATCTTGAAATGAGCTACCAAAATGTTGTCTTTTTTTATCGTTTGAAAAGGGAAATGTCTTTTTCCTCGTTGAAAAATAGGGAGAATGGAAATAATATCCGGGACACAAGTGACACGTGACCTTGACATCGATATCGATAGCATAGATAGCACTGTCTCCTTATCAGTCCCATTACACGGAATACATATCAGATACACTCAAACTCGAGGTTCAAGAAAAGAGAGAGATGGGAGGGAGAACCAAGCATACATAAATTGCCTTAGGGGAGTAGGAAGATGAAGTTCAATCCTGGAGAGTCAGGAGAGGGGAGTAATATTATAGGGATGAGAAAGCAATATTATAGGGAGGGGAAGGGAACCATATTATAGTCAAGAGGAGAGAGAAGTATCGGGTAGATAGCAATGGTAGCATTGTCATGAGATGAGAAGATGGAGGGAGGGGGAGAACTATATTATGCTGGTACCCGTAGAATTTGATGAATTTATAGAAAACAAAACAAACATGTTCCTATTCCTATAGAACGGCTGGTTTCCATAGCTACCTAGGCTCTGATAAAAAATTTGGAAAACTGATGGGATCCCTAAAACCGACATAATCAGGAAAAATCGGATCGAAAATATGGGAGGAAACCAGTTGATTCCCAAAATCTTGGTTTGGTATCAGTTGTTTTCCAGATTTGTGAGGGTCAGTGACCAGTTGTGTACTTCGTTCTCGGAACGGCTGGCTTTCTCTTATCCCGTCCTCCTGCTCCCTTCGATTTCGGAACACTAAGACCTCCGTTGGTGAAGTTCATTTATCAAACCTCTTAAAAAAAAAAAAACTACAACTACCTGCAAGAACAGTAAAAAATCACATACATATGTAGATATAAATGCATAGAAAATCTATGTTTAACATGGGATTATAGGCGAACAATTTCAACATGGAGTACGTATAGGAATGTGTGGTATTTCGGTGAACCATGTGCTTAGTTTTGTATGTTAACATTTTATTACTCAAGGTAAGGTAAACACAACACGGGTTTTATTTACTTCAAATTAATTAAACGTAAGAAATATCCAAGTATACATTGTATAACTCATTATCCATATATTTACCAGGTCCCGATATAGTGGCACATGTTGAGATAGACTTCCTTTTCTTCTCATTATCTGTATCGGTGTATCGTTAGTTTTGTGAAAGACCGTTCCAAGTTTCGACCAACTGTTCCAGGAATATTGAAAGTGATAAGTGGACCGGTCTTAGTTTTCGCTCTTTGTAAATTTCCAACTGTTGTTTATTTGATAACTAACTCGACCGATCATAGCAGATGTGACCATTTTCTTCAGGGTTTGCCTTGGAATTAGCATATTTTCTAAAAATGTTTCATCTTGAAAGGAATACCTTGGTAATTGTAACAGAAGAAAATATTTGTGAGGAAATAGGAGGAACGAAAATGTCAGGACGTAAATACAAAAGTATATTAAGCAAAAATGAAGAGTGGGGAATTAGTATTAAAGAGGAGGAAAACGCAAAAGAAATGAAAAGAAAATGTCCCCGGGCAGTGAAACCGTATTTTTGAGACTGAAAATACCATTTTTATATTCATTATGCAATGTGGATGTTGAATAAAACACTAATGATGTTCTTTGTGAGACTGTCGAAAGACAATAACAATGAGACTGTTGGGGAAAAATCCAATGAAAAATGCATTCATAAGCTGATGGGGCAATACTTGCATATATCAACAATATTGCGTGCTCAAATAATTTCAATATCCCATTATTATTTATTGATGAGAATTGAGAAAACTTTTTCTCAATTCTCATCAATAAATATAATGGGAAATTCAGAGTTTTAAGGACAGTGAGAAATACCATGTGTAAAAAAATAATAATAATAATATAATAATAATAAATATAGGTACAAGCTATACAAGATAATTAGTATTATTTATATTTAGTCTTTTTATTATTTAATAAATTTAATATTTATTTTGAAAGGAGACTTTTTATTGGTTGTAATTTAAACTTTTTTCTTACACAAATACAAGAAATCTCTGCCATTACTACCTCATGGTACTGATTTATTTTTTCCAGGGGTTGAGAGGGCTGGATTTATTTCGCTATTTACTTTATGAGAGGTAAAAGTTGTTTTTCTGTCTCGTTTTGGACGTGCCAGAGCATATCTGGGTACCTTATTAAAACTGCTGAATTTTCTCTGCTTACAGGGTGGCCTGTAAAACAGCGGAGACACGTCGTTTGGGGACACAAATTTCCTTCAGAATTTTCAGCTGTCAAGTCGAGTTCGTACTAATTAATTAGGTAAGGATTTGTATATGCTTTTTTAGTAATTTAAAAAGTTTATTATGTTGTGTTTTTTTTTTTTTTTACAACGAGTGTACATACATAACTTACCTGTAGCTTCTAATTGCCCTTGTGCTATTCATTTTGGGGCAATCCTGCAACTTTGGGTCAGACATTGGGACATTCTGTATATTTATGTGATTGTTGATATGGTAGGTTTCTGAGGAAATTTCGATACTAATATGCAAGAACAATATTTACACAACTCAACACATGAACACACCTCCTTTATATTCCTTAAATCCGGACTATTTTTGGACATAATCCTGGGTCTGAATGGGTCCCATTATATTTTGATTAAGATTCATTATTTATCTCTCTTTTTTCTCCCTCCCTCTCCCTCTCTCTCTCTCTCTCCTCTCTCTCTCTCTCGCTCTCTTCTCCTTCTCCTTCTCCCTCCCTCCCACACGGTGTCATTCCTCATATTTCAGCTGCTCGGTTTTTAACCTTGGTGAAAATTTTTGCAACCTTAGTTAACTATTTAGATCTAAACATATGTTTTACCACACAAGATATACCTAATGCAAGAAAGGCTATTCAGTTGCATGGTCATCATGCAAGATCTTAATAGTTACCAATGTGATAACTTACCTATAGCTTCTAATTGCCCTTGTGCTATTCATTTTGGGGCAATCCTACAACTTTGGGTCAGACAGTGGGACATTCTGTATATTTATATGATGTTGATACGGTGGGTTTCTGAGGAAATTTCCATACTAATATGCAAGAACAATATTTACACAACTCAACACACCTACTTTATATTCCTCAAATCCGGACTATTTTTGGACATAATCCTGGGTCTGAATGGGTCCAATTATATTTTGATTAAGATTCATTATTTAATTAATATTTGCTTAGAGTTGAGGACCCTAGTCCATCCTTCTGTACTTTTCATCTCTCTTTTTTCTCTCTCCCTCCCTCTCCCTCTCGCTCTCATCTCTCTCTCTCTCTCTCTCTCTCTCTCTCTCTCTCTCTCTCTCTCTCTCTCTCTCTCGCTCAGACTGCGGTTACCAAGAGATATATTACCTTTCAAAGTCACGCAATCTAAATTAAATATAAATACCAGCAACTGTAAAGTTTCAAAAGTGTAAATATCAATAATAATAATCTTTAAGTGAGTTTAATATTGTATATCATATTGTAAGCGATTGTTTCGATAGGTAACAATTCATGTTGAGAAGCATTACTTTCATGTCTCGAGGCTTTACTAAAATGGTAAAGTTAATTACCGGTAGGAGAAGGTATTGCTTGAGGCATTTTCTACCATCCAACTCTTTTGGTGATTAATTTTATGTGGTCAAATTATCAAATCCTTGAGGATAAAATTCCCTACCTCGTCTGGGATTGAAGCCACACTCTTCTGTTAATACATCGGACGGTTTTGCCATGGTTAACACACTTTCACCCTTTTCAAATTTCCCAAGTTCTCAAATGAACTATCTGAGTTGAACTTTGAGAAGCATTACTTTCATGTCTCGAGGCTTTACTAAAATGGCAATGTTAATTACCGGTAGGAGAAGGTATTGCTTGAGGCATTTTCTACCATCCAACTCTTTTGGTGATTAATTTTATGTGGTCAAATTATCAAATTCTTGAGGATAAAATTCCCTACCTCGTCTGGGATTGAACCCACACTCTTCTCTTAATACATCGGACGGTTTTGCCATGGTTAACACACTTTCACCCTTTTCAAATTTCCCAAGTTCTCAAATGAACTATCTGAGTTGAACTGCTACAAAACAATGGAGCAATTGAAGCATTAATTACAAAGAAGAAAAGATCAAGGAGCAGCATTTCACTTAAAGATGCTCTCAAGAGAAAGGCGTTTTTGGCATCTTGGAAGTAGATGGTTATGCCTCAGTACGGAACACTGAACCTCTAATTACATGTTAGATGGGTACCTACTGTCATTGCCTTGAGATTTAGCATTTCTGGAGGTTGGAGCCTCACTTGTTAGGTGGTACCTACTGTCATTGCCTTGAGATTTAGCATTTCTGGAGGTTGGAGCCTCACTTGTTAGGTAGGTACCATTATTAGATTCGGTGGAAGAAAATGAGATTAGCAAAGAATACCTCAGGCCTTAACCTCCTCCCCGTTAGGTTCAACTGAGCCTCACTTGTTAGGTACCATTATTAGATTCGGTGGAAGAAAATGAGATTAGCAAAGAATACCTCAGGCCTTAACCTCCTCCCCGTTAGGTTCAACTGAGGTTTTAAATTTTCATTGTACTCGTATGTATAATATTTAATATGATAAACTTCAAAGTGAATTTTAACAATAGTTAAATATTTTTCGATAAATCTATTCTGAATCCTTGTACGAGAAGATGAGACTTGATAGGGAAACCTAGATAGTCTTTCAAGTGTTGAAAAAATTTCAGAGCTAAATATGTACTTGGAACTATCCGCGAAATTAACTCCAACACTAATTTCATCTCGGCATTATTCTTTTGTTGAACAGGAAAACATAAATTCATCTGATGAGAAATGAGATACTTGAATCCTTGTACGAGAAGATGAGACGATAGGGAAACCTAGATAGTCTTTCAAGTGTTGAAAAAATTTCAGAGCTAAAGTATGTACTTGGAACTATCTGCGAAATTAACTCCAACACTAATTTCATCTCGGCATTATTCTTTTGTTGAACAGGAAAACATAAATTCATCTGATGAGAAATGAGATACAGTGGTGCATGGGGAAACGTGAACCAAACAAAAGTATTATGCTATCAAATTTCCAAAACTCCTTAAGAGTATGCGGACTGCCTATACCGTCTCACCCCGGAGTCCCCTATAAAATAGGTAAGTAACTACATGAAGTGACACTAACTATTTGGGTACATACGTCACGTTGCGTCGCTTAAAATACCAAGTCTACAAAACAAGTACAAACTATACCTAACAGCACAAAAGAAGTTTTCAAAGCTGCCAAGAAGAATATCAAATATCACACGGCATAATGGTTTTCCAACATTGTATTGTAAAGAGAGCATTGTAAAGAAAATACTGGACTTGTCTACATCCATTACAGGAGACATGATAAAAAAAAAATGATCGATGTTTGAAGATAGCATCTATAAAATCCCAGCAAGTAAGGTCAGGTTGGAAGCTTGTACATTAACTCTATACACAACAAAAAGTCTCGACATTTCAACCTTGAACCCCCGTACTTTTGAAAGTGCTGCTTTTGAAGACATGAGGAGAGGACAAATAACAATATCAAGTTTCCTGCAAGGGCAAGGCGATGTCAAATTCAAATAATCTTGAAAGGAGGGAAAAAAGGAAAAAAAAAAAAGAAGAAAAGGAAGCTTATCTAATAAATGGATAGACAAACATTTTCCACCATTCTGTTTGTCTCCTGCTCTATACTTACCTATTGTTATTTTACGAGAGGCGCCAGAGAAATTTTCATTTCAACTTTCTAGCGGATCAGGGCTGCCAAATATGGGCGACCATACTATGCTATTCTGGAGCTTTTCAAACGTAGAGGGACATGAATGTTTTGATTTTTGGCGATTTTTAAAGATTTAAAAAAAAAGTTCCTTCACCCCGACAACAATATTTTGTCTTTCCCTTACCTTCTAAATATTAAGTAGGACGCCCTTCCACCGCAATTTAATATCATTAAATTTTTCGTGTCACATCTACTTTATGGAGATGCCAAAACTTGGAATCTAGGAAATTCCACGCTTCCATGAAATTCCCGGTTAATTCATGCGGAATCTTAATGAACGGTTAGTTAGATAACTGTCAATTAGTGGATGAGATTGAGAAACTAGTAACCACGACTGATGAGTTTGTGGCAGAATGCTAAGTACATAGGTACTTAGGTTACCAAGATATGCATTTATGCGAGCAATCTAGTGCTTACCTTCTTTTATGCCCAAGTGTGAGTAATCCATTGATCCAAGTCCTTTTCATCCCTGAGTGATATATAGAGGCACCGTCTGTATCAGTTCGTTTGTAAAAAAAAGTCGTTTCTATTTTCACATTTTTTTTGCGTTTAACACTTTTCACTGAAAGAATAACCAATTCAGGCAAACTTCACCGAGGTTAATGTCCGAGGCGTAATCCATTACCCTATGATAGTTTAATGAAGGTACGTAACTTTCATTTAGTATGAATGTAGTTTAACGCGATCAAGCTTGGTCTACATTCCTAGAATAAATATCATCACAGCAGCGCCATCGACATGTCAGCGCAAACTTTACGATTTTCAAAATCGTTGATAAATCGCTGACATCAGGTCAACACGAAAGATTATTTTTATGGTTGTGATTCTTCCAGAAGTGGAGAGCTACTTTGAAAATGTGGAGATGCTTGATGTACACTGTACAGCACTACAGCAGTGTACACAGGTACCTATTACAGTCTTGCTACTTCTGTGGTTACACACACGATTTATCATAGAAGAGGAGAGGATTAAACAAATGAAGATCTAATGACTGTGCCTCGGGCGAAATTTTTCTAAATTATGGGTTTTACTCGTTTAAGCATAATTGGAAGCTTTGGAAGTTAGTGTCTAATCTAATGACTGTGCCTCGGGCGTAATTTTTCTAAATTATGGGTTTTACTCGTTTAAGCATAATTGGAAGGCTAATAAGTTAGTGTCTAATAAGTTAGTCTTTCGGCGGACCGAAAAACCGACGGACCGGAATCGGAGTCATACTGGTTTATCAATCATTGTCTTGTTTGTTCAATTGTTCACCACTGTTGTTTATTTGATAACTAACTCGACCGATCATAGCAGATGTGACCATTTTCTTCAGGGTTTGCCTTGGAATTAGCATATTTTCTAAAAATGTTTCATCTTGAAAGGAATACCTTCATCTTCTGAAAGATCACTTTCAAAATTCCCATTTATGTTTACAGCACTAGGAAAGTCCAAGTTGCCAATGACGGCGTTTTACTTATCAAATTTGACTGAAGTACCTAGTCCCTTCAGAATTAGCTCTTGATTTTTGAAACTTGAGCAGAGACCTAAATGACGAGCAAAATTCAACTACCTATTTTCTCATCTTCGGAAAGATCACTTTCAAAATTCCCATTTATGTTTACAGCACTAGGAAAGTCCAAGTTGCCAATGACGGCGTTTTACTTATCAAATTTGAATGGGTAGAGTGACAATTTTGGCAATGGCACCTACTTTTGGCAATTCATTTTAACTGAATTGATTTTTGCAAATTATTTTCATTACATACAAAATGAAAGAATAGGGTTAGCGAATTTTGGCAACGTTGTATTTCATTCTTGGTTTATTACAAACTATATCTCGTCTATAACTTACAACTCGTTACAAACTACAACTCGTCTTCTCATCCATGTAATGATCTTCCCAAACAGAACTCGAGAAGTGTACAGCTCCATCGAGGCGTTGAAAAGAAAATGTCTGAAGTTGTAAGGTGAAAGTTGTCGGATTTTGTAAGTTTTTGAAGTAATTTCCCCTATCTCGTCTATAACTTACAACTCGTTACAAACTACAACTCGTCTTCTCATCTATGTAATGATCTTCCCAAACAGAACTCGAGAAGTGTAGGTACAGCTCCATCGAGGCGTTGAAAAGGAAATGTCTGAAGTTGTAAGGTGAAAGTTGTCGGATTTTGTAAGTTTTTGAAGTAATTTCCTATGCATTTTGGAAGGGAAAACAACCTTGGCATCTCATTGTAACGGAAACCGACAGAACTAGTTGACTGGCAATCCGAATATCATGGGTTCTGCTCGAGTGACAACCACATGCTAGAACTCATCAGGCCATCAGCCAGTCCTGACTGGCAATCCGAATATCATGGGTTCTGCTCGAGTGACAACCACATGCTAGAACTCATCAGGCCAGCAGCCAGTCATAAACAAGGAGTGTTTCAGCAAACCTAACCATCCTAACTATCTAATAGAATATACCTTGTTTATCCTGCTGGGATAGGACTGAAAAGTCCCTTTACCGCCGCAGTCTAACCAAGGTCTCATATATTTTGACATATCATGGGGAACACATGAGTATTACAATTAGAGTAAATGAACACCCTGATTAATTAGTAAAAAAAAATGGTTATTTAAAAAAAAAAAACTAAAAGTCCCTCAAGGATAGTTTGTCCTTTAAGTAAAACTTGCCGGGAGGCGCACGAACGTTAAGATTTCGTAGCAATGCGATGCCCGATCATTAGCACAGCTAGAGAAAGACATACCATCAACTCTCGGCTTGGGTAATGCCGTTAAAACAATTCTCAAACTTTCAGAATAGTAGTATAAAGGCTTTAGCAGTTCACGTTAAGGAAAATGTCTCCCAATAATGCAATAGTAATAGGAGCCACGATGATAGTACGGTTGAAACCTTGGTTTTATCCCTGGAAGGCACCGGTTCGATTTCCGCTCCAGGTCAAATAACTTGTCGACCTCGTAGTGATATAGGTACTGAGAAAATGCGATTTATGCCTGGAAGGCACCGGTTCGATTTCCGCTCCAGGTCAAATAACTTGTCGACCTCGTAGTGATATAGGTACTGAGAAAATGCGACGTATGTCTAACTGGTCATCCACAGGTTTATTAACTTCAAGTTTACCAGCAGTTGAACGATGTAAAACTTGCCGGGAGGCGCACGAACGTTAAGATTTCGAAGCAATGCGATGCCCGATCATTAGCACAGCTAGAAAAAGACATACCATCAACTCTCGGCTTGGGTAATGCCGTTAAAACAATTCTCAAACTTTCAGAATCGTGGTATGTATAAAGGCTTTAGCAGTTCACGTTAAGGAAAATGTCTCCCAATAATGCAATAGTAATAGGAGCCACGATGATAGTACGGTTGAAACCTTGGTTTTATCCCTGGAAGGCACCGGTTCGATTTCCGCTCCAGGTCAAATAACTTGTCGACCTCGTAGTGATATAGGTACTGAGAAAATGCGATGTATGTCTAACTGGTCATCCACAGGTTTATTAACTTCAAATTCACCTGCAGTTGAACGTTTTTCAGCATCTACGCGTGCGCAAGAAGTTAATATTGTTACAAACCGTGGACAAAACTGGCTTTCCATCTCCTGTTTGGAAATGAAGAAGGGGTTTTCTATTGAAACGCATTTAACCACAAACAGAACACTGTCATCCCCCTAACCACAACAGAACACTGTCATCTGAGTAAAGCCCCTGCCAATTGACAATCAGTGAGTGGGTTTGTGTTGAACGATTTTCAGCATCTACGCGTGCGCAAGAGGTTAATATTGTTACAAACCGTGTACAAATCTGGCTTTCCATCTCCTGTTTGGAAATGAAGAAGGGGTTTTCTATTGCAACGCATTTAACCCCTAACAGAACACTGTCATCCCCCTAACCACAACAGAACACTGTCATCTGAGTAAAGCCCCTGCCAATTGACAATCAGTGAGTGGGTTTGTCTGTCTGTGTCTGCCTGTGGTCTTCTCAACCTACATAGTTGTCTCGTGCTATACATTTTGCTTTCCCCCATCCTTTGATGTAAATAAAGCAGTATATTGTGAAATGTCGGTGAGATACTGATCCTATTATTCATATGGGATGTAGGTGTGAAGTCTAGATCTAAACGTATGTTTTACCACACAAGATATACCTAATGCAAGAAAGGCTATTCAGTTGCATGGTCATCATGCAAGATCTTAATAGTTACCAATGTGGGGCGATGTTGCAAGATGTATTATCAGACTGCGGTTACCAAGAGATATATTACCTTTCAAAGTCACGCAATCTAAATTAAATATAAATACCAGCAACTGTAAAGTTTCAAAAGTGTAAATATCAATAATAATAATCTTTAAGTGAGTTTAATATTGTATATCATATTGTAAGCGATTGTTTCGATAGGTAACAATTCATTTTGAGAAGCATTACTTTCATGTCTCGAGGCTTTACTAAAATGGCAATGTTAATTACCGGTAGGAGAAGGTATTGCTTGAGGCATTTTCTACCATCCAACTCTTTTGGTGATTAATTTTATGTGGTCAAATTATCAAATTCTTGAGGATAAAATTCCCTACCTCGTCTGGGATTGAACCCACACTCTTCTCTTAATACATCGGACGGTTTTGCCATGGTTAACACACTTTCACCCTTTTCAAATTTCCCAAGTTCTCAAATGAACTATCTGAGTTGAACTGCTACAAAACAATGGAGCAATTGAAGCATTAATTACAAAGAAGAAAAGATCAAGGAGCAGCATTTCACTTAAAGATGCTCTCAAGAGAAAGGCGTTTTTGGCATCTTGGAAGTAGATGGTTATGCCTCAGTACGGAACATTGAACCTCTAATTACATGTTAGATGTATAGATGGGTACCTACTGTCATTGCCTTGAGTTTTAGCATTTCTGGAGGTTGGACCCTCACTTGTTAGGTACCATTATTAGATTCGATGGAAGAAAATGAGATTAGCAAAGAATACCTCAGGCCTTAACCTCTCCCCCGTTAGGTTCAACTGAGGTTTTAAATTTTCATTGTACTCGTATGTATAATATTTAATATGATAAACTTCAAAGTGAATTTTAACACTAGATCTAAACGTATGTTTTACCACACAAGATATAATACCTAATGCAAGAAAGGCTATTCAGTTGCATGGTCATCATGCAAGATCTTAATAGTTACCAATGTGGGGCGATGTTGCAAGATGTATTATCAGACTGCGGTTACCAAGAGATATATTACCTTTCAAAGTCACGCAATCTAAATTAAATATAAATACCAGCAACTGTAAAGTTTCATCCTCTGCCTTTCTCCATTCACTATTTCAATCGTCCGGCATCCGTCCCGTTATCTCTCTCTCCCTCCCTCCCTCCCTAAGTAGTATGAACGAGGTAGTCACATATGTAACATACCATTTCGAATTTCCCATAACCAGTCTGTAACTAGACTATGGCTATTTCCAGCATTTCCCATGGAAAGCCTTTGCTGTTCGCTCTACCGTAGAGTGGAATCTATGATGCTTTTTTATGTATTAACGTACTTTTTTATTGCCACTTTGTTTAGCAATTGCCGTTTCGTTCAGTAGGTTTCAGCATTTTATTTTTATCCGTAAAGGCCTCTTATAAGAGATTCTTTGTGTTCCTATAACTCCTGAACGCGAACGCTTTGTCCTGGATAAAATTTGGCAAACTAGTTAAACATCAAAAGGGTATTTGCTTTCTGGAATTCGGGTCCTACAAAGTGAGGATCCCCACAGCTAGATCTTTTTCCAAGCAAGATCTGCAATTCATTGAACCATGAGTATTCTTTAGGATTACTGGAATAGAACCTGAAATGGCTACATACATCTCTGATGGACTAGAAAGTCCCTTTACTTTATTCTTATCTCTGTAGGTAGTTTCATTGTGATCTTGGAGAAATATCGACCCAGAACGCTGGCCTCACGTCAATGCTGAAGTATCGATCTCATTATTTTCTGCTTCCTATGTGTATTTACAATCTTTTGCTTTATGGCGTACGCTTTTATCGTGAGCTCAATCTTTTGCGGTTTGAATTTCAGACACGATCCTGAGCCGAACTCAGTGGCGATGTTGGTGGCCAAAAACGTGAATTCTATTGAACAGTTCAATCAAACTTTAATTGCTAGAAGGAGGAATAAATCAAGAAATGAAGTTTGGTCAAGGGTAGGGTTAATGCTTATGGCGTCCTCTACAATCGAATTGGGGAAATGAAGGAAAATGAAGGAAGAACAGTTCAATCAAACTTGAATTTCTAGAAGAAGGAATATATCAAGAAATGAAGTTTGGTCAAGGGTAGGGTTAATGCTTATGGCGTCCTCTACAATCGAATTGGGGAAATGAAGGAAAATGAAGGAAAATACAGTCAAGTTGCGGTATCGTTGCAGAAATCATTGTGTTTTAAAACATTTGAATCAGTATTTTGTCCAGTGATTCTCATTGGGCCCACAAAAAGTGTTCACAGTCACAACGCAACATTACAGAAGAAAAACTTTTCAGGACATTGCAAAACCTTTATAACAGTTGCTTACGTCAAAATTTTATGAAACGTGAAACTGAACGATTTCGCCTCTTCAAGAAGGCGCACCATCTTAGATCTCCAATGGTTTAGTACAGGCGCTACCACGCCAACTATAACAGTGTTGCTTACGTCAAAATTTTGTGAAACGTGAAACTGAACGATTTCGCCTCTTCAAGAAGGCGCACCATCTTAGATCTCCAATGGTTTAGTACAGGCGCTACCACGCCAAAAGAGGAGAAATGAGCTTCGGAAGAAAGCAACTTTACAACTTTAGTTTTAGTAGTTGTAAAGAAAGCAATTTTATCTTTGTAAAGCAAATAACAGTTGTAAAGAAAGCAACTTTACAACTTTAGTAGTTGCACCAGCGCTAGTGCAGCGCCACTATTGCTAGTGATAGTTTAGTTCCTCTTGATGTTTATCTCTCAGATTGAACAGATACCACGAGAGTGATACTTGCATTAGAATAATATCGCCAGTCCTTTTCACTACCACTTCAATATTGAACTAAAAGAAGTCCTTTTTTGTCTTTCTTGAAGAGGTTTGTAAGAGGGAACTGTAACTGCTTATGCTTAGGTATTATCGTCCCGAAATCGAAGAGAGAAGGAAGACAAGATAAGAGAAAGCCAGCCGTTCCGAGAACAAACATTATTCGGTCAGGATAAAATCCGCCCCAGGCAGGAATCGAACCCGCGGCCTAGCGCTTACAGACGCGCTATCAACCAAGCTAACTAGGCTGGCGGAATATTGAACTAAATCCTGTTGAGCTCTTGCGACTTGGACTCTGATTTGAAAATTGAGCACCAGAAGAAAATAAAAATCGTCCATAAATAAAACACGGTGTGGAATGGACCTTCAACATCGAAAGGTATTTCAATGTTTTAAATGAACCCAGCATAATGATCTCATAGAATATTGATTACCATCAATATTCTCGCATTTAAAACTAAATCACGATTATTTTCTATTTAAATGAACCCAGCATAATGATCTCATAGAATATTGATTACCATCAATATTCTCGCATTTAAAACTAAATCACGATTATTTTCTATGTTATTAACGTTATGGGCGATAGTAATGGTGGCTAATGTTTGGTAAGTATATGGTATACCACTGGCTGACCCAGGAGAAATGGGTAGGTGGATAGAAAATGGTATGTGAATTGTGAATGGTCTGGATTCTGGGTGCTAGCGATGGAGTATTCAATGCAGATAATAAAGGAGCGGGTGTTAAAATACTTGCTCACTGAGGAGGAATCTCTGAGTTTGAGTCGCATTCCGGGAGAGAGTATTCAATGCAGATAATAAAGGAGCGGGTGTTAAAATACTTGCTCACTGAGGAGGAATCTCTGAGTTTGAGTCGCATTCCGGGAGAAAATTCCTACCCCTTCAAACGCAAATGGTCGGCTGTTGCTCTTTTGTCGACTCAGCACCCAGAAGAGGCACATTGCGTCTCTTTTCGTCTGTTCCATGAGGACGAAAGACATATTATGTTTGTATTGAGAATGAGGACGAAGGACATATGTTTGTATAAATGAAATATGGTCTTCCAGTCTTGGTATTTTATCAAACCCCTTAAAATCCTTCGAATTCTATACTTCTTCCATTTCACTTTGGAAAACCGTCCCGTGGTCGATAAGAACATGAAGTAAGTACCTACTCCCTACTCGACTATTTATCTGAATCTTGAAATGAGCTACCAAAATGTCTTTTTTCTCTCGTTGAAAATGGAAATGTCTTTTTCCTCGTTGAAAAATAGGGAGAATGGAAATAATATCCGGGACACAAGTAACACGTGACCTTGACATCGATATCGATAGCATAGATAGCACTGTCTCCTTATCAGTCCATTTTCTCTTTACAGTGTATTTCTCAAAAGTCACTTGAAGTCTCCAATTCTCCATCCAGATTCCACTTGGAATGTGGGGCAACATAATTATCTTATGGACCTGAGAAATTTTCAAGAAGAGAAAATTTCATTTTCTTTTTCTTTTCTTTTCAAAAAAATATTCAACTTTTGTTATGTGTAAGGTATTATTCAAGAGGTTTATTTCGGTTGAAATGAGTTTTTACTTTTTTTATATTTTTTCATGTGATCTCGGGCAGAACGATACAGATATAGCAAGACTTCCCTGGCTGTCCTTTCACCTCTGCGGTTTATTGAAAAGACGTAATCCTCTAACTCTAATCCTAATCTTGCTTCTTTAGAGAATTTTGTTTTGTCCAAAATGGACTCGTGTTTTATCATGCGTGTTATCTTTGAATTTGAATTTCATCTTGAAATTTGATCATGGAATTAGATCCTGATATTTAAATGAACAAAGCTTTGAGCGAACATTAATACATTTCCTTTTCCTTGTCGCCTGTTTTTTGCGAACTGCCGCCAAAAAACCGAGATTTCCAATTGTGTTAAGCATGAATTAAGCGGCCCTCTATTAATGCAGCGTCCTGAATTTTATGACTTACATTGGATTCGAAGTAGCAATCTCCGACTGCAAACTAAACTAACCACTACAGTCTACACTACTGAGGTTGGTAACCTGGAAAAGAAGATGATGATAGATTGCACCTACTTATGTACCAAGCACCTAGCTGATAATGCTGAAAGCTGATATGTTTTCTACTAAAGCCTTTTGGTTTCCTCGAGAATCATTGAAAATGAAACTCCACTTGCACCTACATATGTACCAAGCACCTAGCTGATAATGCTGAAAGCTGATATGTTTTCTACTAAAGCCTTTTGGTTTCCTCGAGAATCATTGAAAGTGAGTATATGAAACTCCACTTGCACCTACTTATGTACCAAGCACCTAGCTGATAATGCTGAAAGCTGATAATTATGTTTTCTACTAAAGCCTTTTGGTTTCCTCGAGAATCATTGAAAGTGAAGATTGTGATCTCTAGAAGTGAAAGGAGACTGCAAAAGCCACTTTGCACTGTACCTGGCATCAAGTCCGAATATACACAATGCAATCTATGTATCAGGATTGAACTAGTGGACGAGTGAAGTTACTTGGACAGGGCACATCCACTATTTACCTCGGTTTGACAAGAGCTCAGCAGAACTGTTCCGGATCGCCACCAGCAATGTACGCATCGCCAAATCGTCAACATCCGAAGCGGATCGGCACCTTAAGAAGAAGGTGTAGTGGTCAAGACGCTCGCCTGGTAATCTGGAGGGCGTGGGTTAGATCCATGATGATCGCCAACATCCGAAGCGGATCGGCACCTTAAGAAGAAGGTGTAGTGGTCAAGACGCTCGCCTGGTAATCTGGAGGGCGTGGGTTAGATCCATCTGCTTATGTATTATCGTCCCGAAATCGAAGAGAGAAGGAAGACAAGATAGAAAGCCAGCCGTTCCGAGAACAAACATTATTCGGTCAGGATAAAATCCGCCCCAGGCAGGTATCGAACCCGCGGCCTAGCGCTTACAGACGCGCTATCAACCAAGCTAACTAGGCTGGCGGAATATTGAACTAAATCCTGTTGAGCTCTAAAATAAGCACTATTTATATATTTCTATCGAAGTGTGTGCAATATGTGTTTCATATGCATTATAGAGCTCTTTTACAATTTATACACATCAAAGAAAATCTGTACATCATGGATCAATAATAATTTTGTTTTATACTGTACAGTACCTCGCAAAAGATATACTTTCGTAGAGCCCAGTAAATTTCAAAGGTAAAGTATTAATTGAAAAGAGAGAGAGAGAAAAAAACTTTAATTTGAACAACTTTACGGCCACGTAAAGCTCATAGATATCCATCAATAAAAACCACAAATATGAACTCAACAAAGCTTCAATCTACGAACTACCTCTATAGTCAGACCCACAAGATTTCTCCGTTAATCCACTAGAAAAAAAACTTTAATTTGAACAACTTTACGGCCACGTAAAGCTCATAGATATCCATCAGTAAAAACCACAAATATGAACTCAACAAAGCATCAATCTACGAATTACCTCTATAGTCAGACCCATAAGATTTCTCCGTTAATCCACTACTGAATCAGACCGATATTAGACAGTTGTAGTCCTTTTTTTTTTTCGTCACGACTTTTATTCACGCTCGAGGCAGATTGGCTGAATCGCAAAACATTGCTAATACTAAAACAAAAACTTACAAGAAGATAATTATCTTATGGACCTGAGAAATTTTCAAGAAGAGAAATTTTCATTTTCTTTTTCTTTTCTTTTCAAAAAAAATATTCAACTTTTGTTATGTGTAAGGTATTATTCAAGAGGTTTATTTCGGTTGAAATGAGTTTTTACTTTTTTTATATTTTTTTTTCTCTCTTTTTGTAACTTTTAATTCAATTTTCCGAGAAATGTTGGGTACTATCGATTTGTGCTCGAACTCTTCAATGACTTCTAATGTTATGTGTGGTTAGTTACCATTCATAAAATTAGCCCTTGTAACTTAATACAATACGGGAATAGTACCCTATCTACAACTTTTCTCTGTTCATTCACAACCATATACAACATGTGTTGCATGTTAATGTGTTACATACAGGGTGTGATGTTATAGAGGTGACGTCAGAAATGGGAAGCACGTGACCCACTTAAGGGGCGTCGATTTCGAACATTATTTATATTTTTATAAAAAGTAGTATTTACAAGAGCAAATACCGTGCCACCCAGGTTTGTAATTTATTTTCTGTTTATTCTACAAGTTTTTATAAATTGCTTTCAATTTAAGGAATAGAATACTATCTTGATCTAAAAATAAATAAGCATGCTCACTTTTTTACTAGAAAGATGTTTCCAACGTTTCACTTTTTTAACCGAGGAAATGTTTGGTGTTCCCACAGTTGTGATTCTTCCAGAAGTGGAGAGCTACTTTGAAAATGTGGAGATGCTTGATGTACAGTGTACACAGGTACCTATTACAGTCTTGCTACTTCTGTGGTTACACACACGATTTATCATAGAAGAGGAGAGGATTGAACAAATGAAAATCTAATGACTGTGCCTCGGGCGAAATTTTTCTAAATTATGGGTTTTACTCGTTTAAGCATAATTGGAAGCTTTGGAAGGCTAATAAGTTAGTGTCTCCAGCAATTCCTTTCGGCGGACCGAAAAACCGACGGACCGGAATCGGAGTCATACTGGTTTATCAATCATTGTCTTGTTTGTTCAATTGTTCACCACTCTCGCTTTCTTTTCTCTTTCAACAAACATACTTTACATTTCTCCATGCATATAATTTTCTGGCTTCGGCACAACAACAAAGCCAAGAAGTTACCTAATACCGGCATGTTCACTCATCAATACAGCCACGGATGTATTATCTTGTGTGGAAGTTGATATGATCAATTTCCTCTGACACCATAATAGCAGAAAGCAGAATTTCCACACCCAGCATATCCCATATCTGCCTCTTATAGCTGATGCAGCTGAAACACTGCAAGCAGTGCAAGCATATCATGTACGTACTGGGTTGTCTCGTATATTTTGAAGACCATCTGCAAGACCTAATTCTCATTTTCTATTATTAACTTTCAATGTCTGTCATCATTAATTTCACAAGGCAGAGCCTTGTTGGGAAAGCCATAATCACCATCAGATAGGTACATACTGGGTTGTCTCGTATATTTTGAAGACCATCTGCAAGACCTAATTTTTATTTTCTATTATTAACTTTCAATGTCTGTCATCATTAATTTCACAAGGCAGAGCCTTGTTGGGAAAGCCATAATCACCATCAGATAACTTTCATTTTAGCTTCTGATAAGAATCACAGATCAGAGTACACAAAAACCCCACTCGGTGGAAGGGCAAACAGCCCTAAAATTGCTTGTACAATCTTTCCTTTTCTACTAATGTCGCCAGTTTCGTGCAAATGCGTATTACTTTCGAACAAATTGTGTATCACTTTGGATTCTTTGGAACAAATTTTGTCTCCTTTCGTAGAAATTTCCACATTTTGTTACAACCCTGTTTCATCTTGTAATATTCTCATGTTGTCCGTTCTATGGATAGCCACCGCCAGTCAAGTGCCCTGTTCCCACATCCTCTGAATATCGCACAAGATGCATTGGATGCTGAGGTATTTGAAAGTATCTCGCCGCGCACTCTGGATAAATGCTAAATGAAGCAAAACAATCGGAATTAATCTTTGATTCCAAATACAGTGTCTAGGAACTCTGGTTCTGCTGTGCATAAAAATTGGAGATTGTTGCGTACTCAATATTGGATCAATTGAGCGTGCTCATAATGGCGAGAGGCAGGACTGGCATCGAACGTACTGGTGAGCAGAATATGGACAGAAGACACGATCCTATAACACGTCCCTGGGGATAGAACTTCTGAATTATTTTGTCTACATTCCTAGAATAAATATCATCACAGCAGCGCCATCGACATGTCAGCGCAAACTTTACGATTTTCAAAATCGTTGATAAATCGCTGACATCAGGTCAACACGAAAGATTATTTTTATGAACTTAAAAAAAAAAAGAGGAAGTCCTCAGGATAGCCCTCATAAACTCATTGTAATCAAGAAACCATCATTCATCTTCATGTCCAGAGCTGTCACGCATGGTCGAACTTGCGGAGGAGTAACGTGTGTGAGTTCACTTTAATCACGAGAGTATGATAATTCCCCACAAGATCCCCGAACGCCACATGAAGTAGACGTTATTATGATTGAATGTCAAGAACTTATCAAAACCCAAGTGTGGGCGTTCTCAGAGTGTTTTGAATGTAATTTACAAAAGTTATTTCTATGAAAATATATGATAATGCCATAGGTGCTTCTATTGTTATGATAAAGACGCACTTCTAGACATAGGCACTTAAGTGCCATTTTGAAGTGCTGTTCACCGATGAGAAAATAGATTTGGTTTACCTCTTGTCCATCATCGCGCCCATGAGAGAAAGCTGTGGGCATACGGATTACGGGTTTGTGTTCATTCAATCACCATGTATTGTGCAGATAATAGAAATGCTTCAAGCATCTAGAAATGAAATGATTTGCATACCATTGCTCATGTTTATGATGCTATTAAGGCGAAACTTTGTTCTTTTTTCTTTCAGAAAAGTCTGGCTT